>NC_059135.1:3380428-3570428 GCF_020740605.2 Lemur catta
CTTTTCCTGCTTGTTTAACTCAGTTTTATTTGTCGTCCACCTTTCCTATTAACATATAAGCTCCATGGAGGGAAGGGTTTTTTAATGGTCTGATCCCTACACGACCCTATCCACCGTCCCTAGGATGAGACCTGGCACTTAGTTTCCAATCAATATTTGGGGAATAAAAGAATAACCTGATTGCCTACACGTTTCTCTGGGGCAGTCAAAGCGTTTGAACTGGAGCTCGGTGCTCCACAGGAGCCGGGGCATGTGCTCCTGGGTGGCCGCCGGGGCCAGAGCTCAGGCATTGGTGGCGCCCCCCACCCCATGGTGCTCAGAACCCGCGGGCACCCAAAGGCGCTTCCTTCCTTTTGATGCGTGTGACTGACAGGGGAAAGATCTGGGCTGCCTCGATTACTTTTGAATTGTTTCTCTGTATTGGCTTCATGCTCAGCTTGGACCCCGTGGAGCCCACATTTCACTTGTGTTAAGTCACAATCGTTCCCATTCTGTGACGTTGAAGAAGGTGGAGCAGCAAGTTTTATTTCCACGCCAGTGTCACCGGACGTCTGAAAGTCTTAGCCTGGGGGTGGTGGCGCAGAGGGAAGAGCAGGCGGGTCACGCGGAGGGCTGCGCGTCCCTTTCCCAATCATCCCGCAGGCTGGTCTTGGTCACGGAGCAGGTCAGAGAACCTCGCAAGGAAGGACACGTAGTCCTGGGAGCGGAAAGGCACAGCCCGGCCTGCAGTGGCGACAGGGTCCCCGCCAGGCCGTGTTGCTCGTTGTGGGGGCCAGACACGCCTCTTCACGCTGTCTGGTGCAATCAGAAAAGCAGGTTCCATCCACAGCATGATATATATGAATTTTTATATGTAAGTATTCTCCAAATAGGCCATTTCCTCCAGTTAAATAAAAAAGTGGAATTTGTCAGCCTTTAGGTGAACTTTTCTGAAAGCAGCTTGGTTTGTGAGCTTAGATACGTGTCCAAGAACAGATGCCGTGAGGCCGAGCCAGCTGGACTTGGAACGCGTCCTCGGGCTGGGTTTACAGAGGCGTCCTCCCCTCCTGCTGACACGGACTTTTGTGTTTCTGAAGATGGAGGTCGACCCCCAAACTACTTATTTTCTGGGACTCAGTTGTAATACAAATTTTATTCTCAAATCTACGAAATTAATATTTCCAACTTGCCTGACAGCCTGAAAAACAGGACTGAAATCAGATGCAGAGGGAACAGCAAAGGTGCTTAGAGAGCTGCGGGGCGGCTGTCTCTGCCTCGCCAAGGGCAGACTGCCGGGGAAGACACCTGCTCGGACGGCCCGAGGGCGCAGGGACTGGGCTTCCTGTCCCCCTGGTCTTCTGGCCTGGAATACTCGCTCCGGTTCCCGGCAGGCAGAGCTCTGTCCACCCGGCCCAAGAACGCAAGGGCCTCCCGGGCTGGAGCAACACCCCAGCAGACGACAGGCAGATGCTGCTACAGGGATGAGACCTCCCGGGAAGGGAGTCACATTTCCTCACAGCCCCAGAAGCTCTGCCATTTCTACAACTAGGGGCCAAGATCTGGGACGACGTCCTGCTCTGGTCGTGAGAAAAGTTAAGGCAGGGATGCTTCACCCAGGGAAACCCAAGGAGAAGGCCCTGGACAAGGCTGAGGGCACGAGTCCTGCACCCTGCTCAGGTGGTCTCAGGCCCACGGCCATCTGGGGGAGGGCTGGGGGCTCTTCTCCCTCTCCCTCCCTCTGCTGTCCCTGCCCCCAGAGTGCCGTCAACAGCATCTCCCTGTCCCACTCCCAAGAGCGGTTTCCCCCAGGCACCCACGCACAAGCAAACAGCGTCCCTGTCCCCAGGGGCGGTTCTGACACCTCCACCAAGAAGAGCCTTTCTGTCCACCAGGCTGCAGGGCTCAGTCCACACCAAGGGAGCAATCCTTACACTACTTCAGGCACCTCGGGCCCTTATGGGGACTCAGGGGACAGAGTTCCAGGCCCCTGTGCATTTTAGAATCTACATTTCCAATGTGGTGAGAAGCTCAGGCCTCGTGTTTGTCTTCTGTAAACAATCCACAGACATGACTTCTAGGTCTTGACAACGTCTGCGGGGGCACCATCCTTAAAAGTGCAATTTGGCTGCATTAAAAAGGCGAGATAGTGAAGACCCAGACGGAGCAACTTGCCCAGAATAATATGTTGAATCACAGAGAGAATGAGAAGGAAAACATGATCCCCAGACTTGCCCAGTTTGCAGCAGGGAGAATATTATCTTTTTCTTATTAAAAGAAAGGCACAGATGAAAACCAACCCACTGATACTATAAACTCCACCGCACTGAGAATATTGCTATATATAAGCGCACGAAGGGTTGTGTCTAGTAGAGAATAAGTGTAATTCCTTTACCAAATTATCAACATTAACCTTGTAAAAGGTACTCAACTGTGTCAATCATGAATGGAAAAGAGATTAAGTATAAATAAAATTAGAAATGAAAAAAGAAAAGTAATGATTTAAAGAGTAAAATTGTTGACTCATAAGACTATTTTGCACAACTGTATGCAAATAAGCTGGGGTGAATATGAGGTTTTGACTTGAGAAATTTTTTCACCTTGAGGATATTTTAAATAGAAACATTTAAATCAGAGTTATAGGAGCATTGGTGAATTTATTGTGAAACAGTAATTTTCTAGAGTGAATACCTTGTTCAATTTCTATACAGCAAAAATTAAATACTTTTCCTTTTTCCTATTTTTATTTTACTGGAATAATTTCCAAGGCCAATTTTCTTCACTTACATGAAAGAGTTTATAATCCTCAGTTAGGGTAAACTTACCTGTCGCTGCTTCTGCCATTAGAAGTTTTTCTTTTATGGCCATTATGCATTATTTCTACCAGTCCAATTTTCCTGTCAAATTCTGAACATTTAAATTTAGGAGGGAAGATTTGTTTTTTGCAAAATTTTAGTGAATAACAACTTCTACATTATGTGTTTTGTAGTCATTGCCAGTTTAATTTTTTAATGATTTTTTTCCTGCAAATATTATTGACTATGAATTGGATAAAAGACTTCTATTATTTTGAAGATCTAGGACAACATTTTGAGCAAGATTTTGGGGGGCAGGGGAGAGTGAAAAAGGGGAAGATGAAAAGATAAAGAGAGAAGGGGGAGCTGGAGGAGATGGGAGAGATACAGAGTTCGATTCATGAAGACAGAACGGCTGGGCTGCCGGTAGTGACAAGTCTCCCGGGTTGAAAGTGCAGCCCAGGGGCAGGTGCGAGAGAGAATTCTTCCTGCTTCGCTCCCGCCCACTGCATGCTTTGGGAAGCACATGCTTTCCTTAATGTTTGTGACAAGCTTCTGCTGGCTTTCTGCCCATCGGTGTAGAGGCTTCGCACTCTCTCATGGGCTCATCTTCTGCCTGGACGTTTAATATCAAACATCCTGAATGGCTGGTCCTAGTTTACTACGCAGTTCCTGCAGTTTACCATGGCTGAGCTCATTCACATCCATGGCCGCAAGATCCCTTAGTTCACCTTACAAACGGGGTCCTCTTCCTCCCTGCCAGCATCCCCCTGGTCAGGGTGACACGAGCCACCACTCACCTGAACCCCTGCCATGGTGTCTTAACGCACCTGTCTGCATCTGTTTCTGTTCCCTACCCCTCCCCCCATCTTTTCAATAATCTCCTTTGGATATTCCAATTATACATATATTGTAAAAATATTTGAAGAAATATATTTGAAGAAAAATATTGAAGAAATGGACAGAAATGTTCAAAATGAATAAAGATTGAGATCCAAGATGCGTCACCAATTCAATCAAGAACAGGAGACATGAAAAGAACTACGTCCACAATACCATGAGCCAAGTGCTTTGAACCAATCGTTTAAGGTGTTTAAAAGCCGCCGGCATTTCTCATCAGCCATAAAGATCTTGTTTCATTTTTCGTCACTTTCCCAGGATCTTAATTAAAATTTACCCAACATAAAGAGCATTTTGCCCCTAACGTTGGAAAGTTGGAAAGTAAGTGTTGCTTTTTAAACATCTGCCTCTGAAGATGCGCACAGACGTTAAGGGTTCACCGAGGGAGGTCACAGGGAAACGCGAGGCACGAATCCTACGACAGAGCGGGAGCTGTCTCGCTTCTGTGCTTGTTCGCCCATCTCAACGTGAGAAACCACAGATCAATGCCTTTGTCCTCATTTCTTAATCATCAAAGATGGTATGCATGAAAGGCTCTGAGTGTCATCAACAAATCGACTGGAGGTTGAGTGTCTTCAGCGTCAGGTGACGAGTCAGGCTGTGTCCTGAATTATCACGCAAATCCCAAAAGCACGTCTGTGGGAGGACATGACCACCTCATCTACAGGTGAAAAATCTGAGCCACAGAAAGCTCACGAAACTAGTTAACAGTAGCGCATGTGAAAGTGTCAGGTTGGCATGGAAACCCAAAGCCATCTGGCTCCAGAGCCCCAGCTCTGGTCTGCACTGAGGTCAACCCACACAGGCGTGTTTTCCAGAGCTCGCAGCTCTTGCGTGTACAGACGTGTCTAAGGTGTGTGAGTGTACAAAGTGCTGCTCTGAAATGTTCAGTGAAGTTCTATTTGGATAACAAAATTTTAAAAGCAGACGTCCAACGGCAGCTCCTCACAAGGAAGGCTACTGGCCCCCAGATTGGCCCGGGTGCACCTCTCTTTGGATACACGCGCCCACTCCTGCCTCACACGTTGTCCTATACGCTGTGGATCTCAGACGCGGAGAACTGAATGAACGGCCTGTTCTGTCGGGCTGAGCGTCAGTCAGCATTCTTGAGGATAGGCCAATGTATTTCCTGACTTGAAGCAAGGATATCTCTTTCTTCCCTTCATTTCCTCAGTCTGAATACTCCCAAGAAGAGCGAGTCCATGTGTTGGTACAATCTCTTCTGGAACAAAGGGACTGGAACAGATGGAAAGCGTTTGATAAGAAGGTTGTTTATCCTCGCCGGATGGCCGCAGACCAAGTTGCTGGCGGTGGGGGTTTCCTTGGGCAGCTCAGGGCCTCCTCCCCAGCCAGCCCACGCGTGGGGGCTGGGGGCGCAGGGTTTGTCACCCCTTCCCTCCTTGCTCCCGTCTTATCAAAGCCTGGCCTCAGAAAAAGAGTCTGTTCCCAGTTAATTAGTACGACTTGAGGAAAATATGTCATTATCCCTTTCCCTCTTTTAATTTGTCTGTTTAGTGCAAAGCTGTGTTCCCTGTGTAAATAATCCAGCTGCAGGCTCATGGGAGGAGCCACCGAGCATGCCAGTGGCCACCACTTACTGTGTCCCACGAGGGCCTTCTCTCTCCATTTCCTTAGCAATTGCAAGGAGAGGAATCAGAGATGACTCACATCACGCCTTATTCTAAATCTTAGCATACTGCAGAATGTGGACGGTGGCCCTCCAAGGGCAGGGGCCCACAGCAGTGTGTCTCCAGACCAGGGTGGGGGCAAGTGCGTGGGGAGCCTCAGTGACTGTTCAAAGGCACGGAACTCCTGGTCTCTAAACCCTACAAGTAACAGAGGAGAGGGGCCGGGGGAAGGTGACCTGTCCTTAGAAACAGCAAAATTACGTGCAGAAGACGCGGAGACATTCCGCTAGGCTCCATGGACTGCTCTTATATGTGAGGGGAAAACTCACCCAGACAGCATCCCCGGAAAGTCCTGCCTGTGTCCGGATGCAGATGGGACTCCCGGATTCCAGCTGACCCCACTGCTGTGTCCACAAGGACAGAACCACACGAACGTTCCAGGTAAACCCTGAACACTGAGGTGGGAGGGTGAAGGATTTTGAGGGAATGAGGTCGGGGATTGTGAGGGGAACGGCAGGACCTCTTTGAAGACCTTTCATTTCGCGCCATTGATGGCAGATGGGCTTGGTGCTGGCAAGGGCCTGGGTGTGGCCCGGACACCCACGCCGTGTGGATGCCCAGCAAGTTAGACTCAGTAATCATCTGTTTCTTTACATAATATCCTGTCTCTTGGTTAGACTGCAAAGGGGGAGAGCTGTGTGTTATAAGAGCAATCTGGAAAATGTCCGTCAGCTCACCTAGCTTTCTCCTGAAGTTTGCCCTAAGGGCAGGACCAACATCTGTGTCCACAGTCTCCAGACTCCTTGGAACAGGTGAGTTCTCAGAGTCTCTGTCTTGAGTCAATTTGTTTCTTTGGACAATAAGCTCTTACATTGCAAGGCGCTATTCTAAATGCTTTCAGGTAGGTATTAATTGATCTTCAAAACCTACAATTATTACCTGCATTTTATTGTTGAGGAAATGGAAGCCCAGAGAGGTGAGCTGATGTCGAGGACACAGTGCTTGTCAGCGGGAGCTGGGATGCAGCTCGAGCCCACACCTGTCACCGCCAGGCTGTGCAGCCTTTCTTGGCATCGGAGCATGAGTGCCTCTGCCCACCAGGTAAAACTGCCCACTTTGCCCACTTCCACCAAGAAAAACCTTGGTTCCCCTGTGCTCAGCGGCACAGAGCCAAGGTCGTCCTTTGGCATTTACTTCCAGGCAGACCACTCCGAATAAGCTAGGCTACGCTACAGCCACACCTCCAAACTTCCAGTGACTTTCAACTAACTAACAAGCTGACACGCTACACTAACCAAGTAATATGGCAGAGCACCCCTCCTCTGGGGCATTGCTGGTCTTGGGTGGGGTGTGGCAGAGGCCGTCAGTCCCCACCTCTGTTCCCTCAGCCCTCCCCGTTCCGCTCCACACGGACAGCGTCCTGCTGCAGGCGCTCACAACACCACACCTGTGGACACTCGCTGGCCAGGGGCACGTCCAGCTGGGGCACAGGCAGGCAGAAGGCCACGGAACTGACACCTTGGAAGCAGCCCTAAGGCAGTGGTGGGTGGGAGGTGGTGGCCCAATACCCCAGGTTCCTTGTCCTCTGAGGAGCTGCGTACCGTTTCCCCGTGATACTGAGCTTCAATTGCCCACGGTGGAAACCTGCTCACTGGCATGCCCTGTGATGGCTTCTTCCCGGTGTCACAGCAGATTGTGAAGTCCCACAGCCCCAGGACATGCTCTGCCTGCTCTGTCGATTGGGTGGAAGGATTTTGCCGAGGCCCAGACCTTCCGGCACAGATCCCTCTGGGAGCCCGGCCTGCGTGCTGCTACGGTGATGGCACAGGGAGGGACATCAGGAGTGCTGCTGACCACAGAACACGTCTTCCCCAAACCCGTGAATCTGAGTTTGGGTCTGGATGTTCTGTTCTCCAAAGCTTCAGACTATTTCCCAGAAACTGGCCATGAGGATTTTGCACCTCACTCAAACTTCACTTCTACGCTGGGGAGAATTCACTGACTAAATAAATAATATATGCCACAGTTGTTCCCCTATTCTACCTGCATCTAGCCTGGACCAGCGGCTGTGGTGTTGTGACGTGTCCCCAGGCAGAGATGAGACGTTTTTCCAGCGTTTGCCGCAGGCAGCGTGGTGTGGCCCCCACTGTCTCCGACCAGGAGCTGCGGTTTCCTTGTATTCGCAGCACCGAGGTTTGGGCTTTATCTGTCTGGGGAAAAAATCATGATAAAAATCTGTGAACTTCAGCAATGGGTACAGATTTCTTTTTTTCCACAACCCTTGGCCTCAGAAGTGACCCAATCACTGCTGCCCTGCCCTGACCCTGAGAAAGATGCAGACCTTCCTCAGGACACTGTAGCTGCGGCTGCTCTCACGGCTCTCGCCCACGCCTCCCCAACTCCCAGGGCTCCCCTTTGATGCCACAGGGGACTTCAGCCGTGAGTCACAGTGATCCGAGTCATCCAATCTCTTGCTACATTTGGGGTCCTCCCGATGTGTCTCTGAAGACTGTTAGTGACTCTGAACTCAGGCAGAGCTGGTCGGGCCACGGAGGGTCTTCCCATCCAAATGCCACCCAGTAATGACCACACGCTTCCAGTAATGGAGAACAGAGCCTGCTTGCAATACCCAGAAATTGAAGACCTTTTCCCTGTACCCCGTATTTTCTGATATTGCATAGTAGCATTTGTGTTCAAATGCTATTTAATCTTAGTAATCACTTGCAAATCTCCAGTGTCATTTGGAGCCTCACAGAGAGCAACAGCAAAACATGCTCACCTTTTTCCACTGAGATGGTCACCCCTTGAGAGCTTGTTCTCCCTGGTGTTCATTCGTTACAGGACAGGCCTAGAAAGTGTTTTTAGAAGTCTGCAAATATTCTATGAATATTTTTTTAATTTAGAGATTTTACTTGTGTGACTTTGGTAGATTGAAAAAGCAATATGGTTGTAAAGTTTTGCTGTGCTTTCCATTAAGAGGCAGAGTCGACTTCTCCCCGGAAGCTAAGCTTGGTCACACAACTGGTTTGCCCAGTAGGTCATTAGCAAATACTCATAAACAGTAGCTCGAAAGGTGCTTGTCCCTTAGGGTCTGTCTTCTCTTGCTGCCTTGGGAAGCCGGCCCCATGTGAAGAAGACGGGCCTGGTCAGGTAGGTGCTGGACACTGGCCACCCCAGCCAACTGCCAGACTGTGAGTGAGGCCAACCGGGACCCAGTGATGCCCGGCTGACCTGCCAACTGGCCGCAGCTCCATGAGACAGCCGTGGCAAGGCTGGCAGACCAACCACCCAACTGTGCTCAGCCCAAATGGCCAATCTTCAGAATTATGAACTAATCTACGTGTTGTTTTAAATCACTAAGTTTTGGTGGTAGTTTACTACTCAGTAAAACATGAGACAGTGATAATACAATGAAATTAACATGAATATATCCTGGAGTATTATATGTATATATATCAACTTTATACTGATACTGTCATGTGCTTTCTTTGCTCATGTTTGAGATTGTGTTTACAATCTTATCAGCTGTATTCAATTTGCTTGTAAACTAATGAGCAAAGAGCAGTGTACATAATGCATTTTTTCCAAGTGAAGGTAAATGAGGTCCCAGACTTTATACAAATGGGATGAGGAACAAATGGGGAAATTGGGAAAATGGGTGAAAAAAATGAGTCATGACTAGGCACACAATCCTTTCAACAAATCATAAATCCACCACATTAATGTGATTTGTCATTGTGGCTTTATAGTGAGATTTGAGCCATGAAGTAGAAAGAATTTGTACCTATACTTACGTTTTTGTATATCGTGTGCTTAAATAACATGACAAAAAATCCACATTTTAATAACATTAAAATACAAATAATTTAATTCTTCCTGGAAACCAGCAAGCGTTTTTCCTTTAACAGCAGCTCATAAATTAGTCAAGACTGAAGAACACTGCGGCATTGTGCAAAATGGACTCGGGAAGAGAGAGGCCAAAAGGCGCCCGTGGGTGGGAATGAGACGTGGGCTCGGGTGGCTGTATTTCATGTTCATGTTGGGTCTCTCAGTTTCTTAGTGGCCTGTATTGTTTGAGATGTAAAATCTGTTGTAAACACCCACTCATCGTCAGATACTGCTGAACAAATCCACAATAGCCTTTACCATGACAAGTTCTCCAACCTCTACTGCATTGAATAGTCCAGGCAAATCCGACCTCTGTTCCCTTCACTTCGCAGTTAAAGACTGATTTCCCCACCCCCAGAGCTCCGCACGGGTCCCAGGACCTCCCGCTGACTTGGCCGGGTCATCTACGCTCCCGCGGGCTTCTCTCCCTCCTCTGCAGTCGGCCTGTTGCCCGAGTCCCTGCAGCAGTTGGAGCCTCTCACATTGCTCAGGTTCTCTTCCTCTTGAGGACACTGTGTCCCCTTCTGACGATGCCAGGCCCGTGCTGTGTCCTTTCCCTGCTCCCGCGTACTTCTCTCTGGCTGGGGGCCCACAGTGAACATCTTCCTGACAACTTGCTCTGTTGGCCCCTTGCTGGTGGGTACCGGCCTTTTCTCCTTCCCTGAGCCCCTCCAACCTCAGATCTGCCATTGCCTATAACCCAGGGCATGGGCCCATGTTGCTTGTGTGCCAATTTTACATCTCATTTTGAGCCAAGACATTGTTTCTTAACACATTTCAGATTTTCCCGTGGGGAGACCCCAAAGTCATGGATATGAAGCCAATGAGATCTGGGTCTCCCAAAGTTAGCCATTGTTCAAAAAACATCCCACTCCACTCCCAGAGAGTCGTCCAATCTGACGTGCAGCTTGCACCTGAACTTGACCTCTGCTGCTTCCAGTGGGCACCTGTAGCACCTCACCTCTGGGCCCTGCATAGTAACTGGCCCCACAAAGGTAGAGTGACCACAGGATTTACTACGTAAATCAAGACACTGTTGGGTGTGAAATTATTAGTGATTATCAGTAATTATGCTATGACAACAAGTATAAAAACAGACATAAGGTCACCCAGGTATATCGTGTCATTATCTTAGTAAGGGGGAATGGAAGAGGCCTCAGTTATTTTTTTAATTGAGGTAAGATTTATATGCAGTGAAATGCATGTAACTTAAGTGTATAATTCAATGACTTTTGGCAAATGTATATACATTTGTGGAGCCAACACCTCATCAAGACACCTCCATTTTCTAGAAAGTTCCTTTATGTCTCTCTCATTCAATCTCTACACCCATGGCAACCACAGTTCTGAATTCTATCAGCGTAGGATTGTTTTGCCTGTTTTTGAGAGATTCTAAGATTTTCTAGATCTTTTGTTTTTACTGACTCAATTTTATTGATTCGATTTCATTGCTCAATTCTGTTGTGATCATAGAATAGACCCCATAAAATTTCACTCTTTCAAAATCTATTTTGACTTATTTTATGACCCAGCATATGGCCCTTCGTGGTAAAAATTCCACAGGCATTCAGAAGCAATGCATTCTGCAGTTATCGGGTGAAGCGTCCTATAAATGTCCACTGATTCAGCTTGCTTGATAGTGTTGTTCACATAATCCATATTCGTTCTGTTATTATGCCTATTTTCTCCAATCTTTCAAACTTTGCTCATAAGAGAGCAGATGTTCTGAAGTTTCAGGTTCCTGAGTGAGTCAACCAATAAAATTTCCATTCCCTGTGCTTGCATGTATTTACCTCGGGCTGCAGCACCATGCCAGGCATTAGTCATGTCTCTGCGGGGAATGCAGACGCAGAGACAGCCAGCATTCAGACCCCCACTTCTGGCACCCCATTTACACAGGCAGTCATGGAGAATGAGCGGGACCCCCCACTCCTGCTCTGCACGTCTCCCCTCCAGCGGCCTTTCCAGCAGTGACTCGCGCCAGGAGCCACAGCCAAGTGGGAGACAGCACGGGCTCAGTGGCATTGAGCAAGTGCTGGCAACCCTCTTCCCTGCCACCGGAAGATGCAAGGTCCTCCGGCTGCCACTGAGTGGGAAGGTGTGGGAGGAGGCCCCAGGGGTAGCTTCTTGCCCCCGTCTCACACCCCTGTGTCTGTGGAGCAGACTTGAAGTCCACGTGACCAGAAGGGGACAGAACAGAGCCGAGGATCCTGACCTGAGCTGCCTGGTGTGCAAAGCTGCCACAGCAGTGAGGCCAGAGGAAGGGCAAGGTGAGGGGCTGCCCCACATGCGCGGACCTGTCTGTCCTGGTCCACTCAGGCTGCAATAACACACACGCCGCCAACTGGGCTGCTTAATCAGCAGAAATTTACTTCTCATAATTCTGGAGGCTGGGACGCCCGGGATCAAGGCCCCGGAAGACTCAGCTTCCCGGGAGGGCTGCTTCCAGATCGCAGAGTGATGCTGTCCGGCTGTGTCTGCCCAGGGAAGAGGGAAGGAGGAAGCTGGCTCTCTCGTGTCTCTTCTTGTCTTACAAGCACTCATCCCACTGTGAGACTTCACCCTCATGACCTAGTCACCCCCAGAGACCCCATCTCCAAACACCACCGCCTTGGAGATTAGGGCTTTGACATATGCCTTCTGGGGGGACACCAACATGCAGTCCATAATACTACAAATGTGGCCAAGGAGAGTCTGGATCTGCCCTGGTGGCCGACCCCTCTCTTCCTGGAGAGGAGCCACTGAGAGAACAGAGGGGGAGAAGAGGGAACGCGCCATTGCTCCCTCTCTCACCAGGAGAGACAGTTGAACTTCCTGCCTCCGCGGACCGAGGGGGAAAGTGGGGAGCAGAGGAGAGTGGCTCACCTTTCCTGATGCCCCGAACCCTGATTCTGGTCCCCTGCTGCTCACTGGGCTTCACAGCAGCTGGTCCACAGGCTGCAGGCTGTGTGCCTGAGCTTCCCCACGAGTGCAGCCACCACACCGGGCCAGTCCTGCTCCCGCCTCGGAACCTCCTGAAATACGTCAGAACAAGATCCTCATCAGTTCTATGCCCAAATTATAACCTGCACCAAGACTTTACCCCTCTTGTCTCTCTTCGCCACAGCGTTTGACATATGCAAGGCTCTGCAGGGGGTTGGGCCCCTCTGCACCCTGCCTGACAGCCCCCAGCCCACCTGTCACTCACCCTATTGTGGCGGTCACCTCAAGCAGGTAGAGTCTGTCTCCCTGCACACCTGCGTGGCATCTGTCTGGCTTCCTGCCCCAGGGCATCTCTGGCACTCACCTGTGCCTCAGCCTGGACGTGCAATGGAGCCAGCACTCCCTGGAGGAAGACATGACCCCCAGGGAATGAGAGTTGGTGGATCAATGTCCGCCCCCCTCCCCTCCGTCTTTACAGCAGACAATTCTAAGGCTCCTTCTGCTGGCTTCTCCGAAGATTCTCATGAGGTCAAATCCCAGTTCCCCGCCCGGTGGTGAGCAACTTAGTGGTTTCACCTGCACTGGTTCTCCTCCGTCCCTGGTTCACTCCACCTGTTACCTCTCACTGCTCCCGGGGGTCATGGCTCTGAGGGAACCGCCTGCACCCAAGCCCTTGTCTCAGCTCCCTTCTGAGGGGGACCCAGTGAGACAGATAGTGATGTCAAATAACCATAATACAATAGACAATGCTCCAAATTTGAAAAATACAAGTCCTCTCTTGTTCTTATTCTCCACTGGGAAAAAAATTCAAGTGCAATCTCCTTCACCTGACAAATTCAAAAGCAAAGAAATAAACGTCTGCCATTCTCTCTTCCCGGATGATGTTGCATGGGAGACTCACTTAGCGAGGACCTCGGATTCTCTCTTCAGCAAGATCAGCCTGAGCCACCATCCTGTAGAGGGAGTGTGGCTTTGTCAACAACTCCAGAGCTGGATCAACCCAACACTCTGCTTCGGTTCCTTCGTATTTCCTTTATGTATAAAAATAATATGTAACAGATACAGCCAAGATACACTCACTCCTTCCTCTGTCTTCTCTCACTCCCCAAAAGTAACCACTTTCTGAAGTTGCCGTGCCAAATAAACACTTTATGCGTAAAAGATACAAAGGGTAACAGTGAAGGAAGGGTTTCTGCAGAAGGCAGATGGGACAGTACTGCGTGCCTGCTTTTTCTAAGTTTCAAAGAGACAAAAATAACAAATATAAAACCAATACTATGAATATTGACTATTTCAATACTAAAAATATTAAAATTCAATGTGAATATTGAATATTTCAAAATATGAAACCATAAAACAAACACTAAGCCTTCATGATTTAGAACCAAATTTGAAATATGCCCTGAGAAATGATATTCCCTTCTTGTTTCACCAGCCGTGAATAATAGCAGAGACACTATTATTAGAAGAAGGCGAGTGGACAGGAAACCAAAACAAACAAACAAAAATCTTGATTTAAGCCTCCCTTGGAGGTCAGTTGTTCACAAACTCATAAGGAAGAAATATGCCATCAAAAGGTTGTTTGGGATGCTACGCTCTCCAAATCCTTCCAGAGTAAGACACCTATGCATTCTGCTTCATTTCTCAGAGAGTGGCGTGTGGAACGATTTGAGACTACCTCTCACCAACTGTTTGCCAAAATCTCATACATTAGCATTCTATAGCCGTTTCAGAGGTGAGTTGTTTTTTTTTTGTTGTTGCTGTTGTTGATGATGATTTTTGTTATTTAACACTGAGTCTGTATTCTTGGTAAAGAAATGTTCCAAAGGAAAAAAACCCTGAAACATGTCAGCAAGAACTATTTCACCCCAGCCATTCTTAAATGACCTGTATATAAAGTCTGAATTTCATAAGATGAACCTTAACTAGAACTAAAAGTTTGTGTTCCTGCCACTCTCGTAGCTTTGGCTGCAGCCCCAGTAGAAGATGTAGACCCCTACAGGCACCTGCATACTGGCCAAAAGAAAGCAAGGGTGGCAACACTAATATCAGACAAAATAGACTTTAAATCTAAAAAGGCTCCAAGAGACAAAGAAGGATGTTTTATATTAACAAAAGGTTTAACACAGCCAGGAGACACAACAATGATAAACGTTTACACACTTAGTGGTAGACCATTAAAATATATGAAGCACAAACTGACCTGAAGGGGGAAACAGACAGTAATAATAATAATAATAGCTATTATTATTACTACAATAATAGTTGGAAACTTCAACACCTCACTCAGTAATAGATAGAATGACACAGAGTATATATAAGGAAATAGAGGACTTAAACAACACAATAAATCAACTGGATCTGACAGATAAATACAGAACGGTCTATCCAACAATAGCATACACATTTTTCCCAAGTGCACATGGAACATTTTCCAGAATAGGCCATATGTTAGGCCACAAATTAAGTTTTAATAAATTGTAAAATATAGATCTTATACAAAGTATATTCTCTGATTACAAAAGGATGAAATTAGAAATCAATAACAGAGGTAAAACTGGAAAATTCACAAATTTGTGAAAATTAAACAACGCATTCTTAGACAACTGATGAATCAGAAGAAATCACAAAGGAAAGTAGAAAATACTTAGACTAATTAACATATCCATTTCCTCTCACACTTATCATTTCTTTGTGGTGATAATATTTAAAATCTACTCTTTCAGCAACTCTGAAATATACATTATTATTAATACTATGTAGGGTCATCATGCTGTGTAGTAGATCACCACAACTGTTTCCTCCTATCTATTATTATTTGTTAACCAAAAATAAAATAAAATTTTAAAGAAGAAAATACTTATAGACAAATGAAAACAAAAACATCTCTCCAAAGTCGTGGGACACAATGAAACTAAAGCCAGTGCTAAAAGAGATGTGTAGGTATAAACACCAGTCCCCTTCTCTTTTGGTTACTATTTGCATGCACTATCTTTTTTCCGTCCTCCACTTTTGAGCAATTTGTGTCTTTGGATCCACAGTGAGTCTCTTGTAGACAGCACATAGCTGCCTCGTGTTGTCACTCATTCTGCCAATCTCCGTTTTTTGATTGGAGAGTTCAATCTATTTACATTTAAAATAACTACTGTTAAAGAGGGACTCCTACCATTTTGATATTTGTTTTTCCATATGCCCTATAGCTTGTCTCTCATGTACTGCATTACCATCGTATTTTGTGTGTAGTTGATTTTTTGTAGGAAAACGTAGTAAAAAGTAATTACATTAATTTCTCGTTTCCTTTTGTGTATATTTTATAGCTTTTTGTGGTAAACAAGGGCATTACATTTAACATCTTACAGTTATATCCTAAAGTTATGCCACTCTAATTTAAATTTATACCAGCTTAAAAATCAGTTGCATTTCTATACACTAATAATGAAAAATCTGAAAAGAAAATTAGGAAAAGAATTACAATAGCATCAAAAAGAATAAAACAACTTGTACACTCAAAACTATAAAACATTGATTTACAAGGTAAAAGAAGACATAAATAAGTTCCATGTTCATGGATTGGAAGACATAACATGTTAAGATGTCCATATTACCCAAAGTGATCTTCAGACTCCATGCAATCCCTATGAAAATTCCAATAAAGTTTTTGACGAAATAGAAAAACCCATCGTAAAGTTAATGTGAAATCTCAAGGGAACTTGAATAGCCAAAACAATCTTGAAAAAGAGGAGCAAAGTCAGAGGATCCCACTTCCCGATTTCAAAACTTGTTAGAAAGCTACAGTAATCAAAACAGTTTGGTACTGACATAAAAACAAATGCATAGAGAAATGGAATTGAATAGAGAACCCACAAATAAATCCTTGCATACATGGTCAGATAATTTTTACAAGGATGCCAAGACCATTCAATGGGGAAAGGACAGTCTTTTCAATAAGTGGTGCTGGGAATCTGGGTCTGCACATGAAAAAGAGTGAGGTTTGACTCTCACCTGACACTATATACAAACATTAACTCAAAATGGACCAAAGACCTAAAGGTAGGACCAAAAACAACAAAATTTTTAGAAGAAATCATATGGAAAAATGTTCATAATGTTGGATTTGGCAATGATTTCTTGGATATGACATCAGAGGCACAGGCAACAGCAACAGAAAAACCAATCTGAACTTCATGAAAGCTAAAAAATTTTGTGCATCAAAAGACAATACCAACAGAGTAAAAAAAAAAAAAACCCACAGAATGTGAGAAAATACTTGCAAATCATGTATATGATAAGGGATTAATATCCAGAATATATAGAAAACTCCTAAAATGCAACAACAATAAAAGCGACAGCAACATTTAAAAATGGACAGGGCTTGAGTAGACGTATCTCCAAAGAAGTTATGCAAATGGCCAATAAGCACATTGACAGGTGTTCAATATCATAAATCGTTAGGGAAATGCAAATCAAATCTATAATAATTTACCACCTCACATTCATTAGAATGGCTACTACCACAAAAACAAAAAACTAGGAAACAAGTGTTGGCAAAGATGTGGAGGAATTGGAACCCTTGTGCACTGTTGATAGGAATGTAAAATGGTGCAGCCACTGTGGAAAAGAATAAGGCAGTTCCTTAAAAAATTAAAAACGGAATTACCATATGATTCAGCAATTCTGCTTCAGGGCATATACTCAAAAGCATCCAAAGCAGGGTCTTGAAGAAATATGTTTGTACACCCATATTCAGAGCAGCATTATTCACAATAACTAAAACATAGAAGCAACCCAAGTGCTCATTCATGCATGAATGGATAAGCAAAATGTAGTATACGCATACAATGGACCATTATTCAGCCTTAAAAAGGAAGGAAATTCTGACATAAACTACAACACGGATGAACATATCCATGGAGGACATCATGCTAAGTGAAATAAAAAGACAAATACTCTATAATTCCACTTATATGTGTTACTTAGAGTAGTCAAAAATCAGAGACAAAGTAGAATGCTGGCTGGAAGGGGCTGGGGCAGTGGAGAGTGGAGAGTTATTGTTTAATGGGCATAGAGTTTTAATCTTACAAGATGACAAGAGTTTTGGAGTGGGATGGTGGTGACTGTACATAATGAATGTATTTAATACCACCGAATTGTAAACTTAAAAATGGTTAAGATGGTAAATCTTATGTGTATTTTACTACAACAAAAAAAAAATGAAAAGTAGGAATACTAATGGAAAAGAGAAAAATAGTACAGCTATTTTGGAAAACAGCTTGACAGCTCCTTTGAGTTAAAATACACTTACCATGTGACCCAGTGAGGAATAGTTATTTATCACAGCTGTGTTCATAATTGCTCCAAGCTGGAAACGAGCTGGAAACAGTCCAAACGTCCATCAACTGGTGAATAAACACATTCTGATACCTCCATGCAACTGAACACGAGGCATCGATACAAAGGAACGAACTATTGATACATGCCACACATGCCACGGCATAGAGGAACATCACGGTTGTCATCTGAGTACAAGAAGCCAGAATTGAAAGGCTAAAATCTGATTGCATTTATTCTACACTCTGAGGAGGGCAAAACCGTGAGGACACAACAGATCCTCAGTTGCTAAGGCCTGGAGGTCGGCGGGGGCGGAGGGTGGGGGTCGGGGATTGACTACACACGGGCTTGCAGGAACTTTTGTGTGGTAGGAATATTCTATATTTTGGTTATGGGTGAGCCAACCATATGCATTTGTCAAAACTCATAGACATGTATATTTTAAAAGGATGGATTTATTGGAAGCAAACTATACTTCAATAAACCTGACTTAAAAAAAAAGTCTTTAGTGTTTTATTTAATTGTGGTAAAATACGCAAAAAGAAGAGTAATGATAGAAACAGTGGTATAAATATTACAGTTCAGAAAAAAGCCATAAATAAATGTAAATTGTGGGCGGCACTCCATTTTTGACTGCAAAATCCAAATCTATATGGGCTGGGATGAAGAGAATTTAAATTGTGATAATGTTCTACAAGTGTGAAAAGGAATAAAAATGCTCAATATGATTTATATTAGACTTTAATAAAAATATTTCACAATAGAAAATACACTATTGTGAAATATTTTCAACTGCTGGCATGAAGCCATCCAAGTCTGAGGTTATTTTTCAACAAAGCACAATGACTTTTCTTAAAAACTGATGACTTTTGAGGTTCTAGAAAACAAACACAAAATAACTCTTTGGGGTATGCTATGGATACATCTTAAAGCTCAACACAGAGAAGGGACTAACAGCAGAGAAGCCTTGCTCAAAGCTGCAGTCTTGTAGCAAAACAGAGGTTGTTGGCTCCTCAATTCCTGAGATTCTTGCACAATCAGCCACAAAAGTCAGTGACATTTTTCCCAGAGAGAAAGTTGAAATTTCCATTAGCAAAATTCTTTCACCAATGACACCACCGGTGTTGCATATCGGTGGTGTATACCAGGAAGGGTTCGGAGCTTCATCTGGTTCCTGGCTCGTGTGGTTGGGAGAAGTCCAGGAAGACACTGGTTCTGTTATCACTGAAGCCCCGAGGCTGTGCAAGCTTCGATGTGGCCTGAAAATCATGTCTGGTGACAGGACCCAGAGCACATTCTGTTCTGGTCCACAGCTAGGGAGGTGCTGCCCGGTCGGTACAGGAGGAGGATCCTAAATGCAACCCTGGGCTCCCGAGTTCTTTCAGCCTCTGGCTCTTAGTTCTGTGTCGAATGAGAAAGGGTGACAAGGGACAAACATCTGAGTCCAGCCACTGCGTATGTGGCATCAGCACACCGTCTGAAGAAATGGGCAGAGGACACACGAATCTGCTTCATATGCTGCCTTACGACAGGTTCTCACAGGTGTCTTTGACATGAGAGCAATTTCAAACCCCATTCTCATTACCCCAGTGTGTCAACTCATGCTAGGATGTCAGAGAGCTTGGTCAATGGCGTATTTCAGCATACTTAAAAGTCTCGAGCAGCCAGAATCTAACACCATCGGGCTGTCTTTTCAAAGCTAAGCTCTCGGAGTCCCTTGCGGAAGGCCAGCGTGGGCGGACGGCTGGAACGCGGGCTTTGACTCTGCTCTGTGTTTGCTCTGCTGGTGGGACAGCAAAATCAGCGAGGGCTCATTAAACATTCGAAACCACGGCCAAGTGCTGCAACCAAAAAGAAGAAATACTTCCCCAAACTGAATGTAACCATTCAGTGGATTTGAAATTGTTACCAAAGTAACCCGTGTTCTTTGGACATGTTTTAAACAGAATAGACAATAAAAATGAAATGCCTCTCACGCGCCCCCCACTCTCCTGAGATAACCACTTTAATAGTCTCAGATGTTCCATTCAAGCTTTTCTTCTAAGCAAATGCAAATACTCACATACACAAACTCACACACACATACAGACATGAAAACCAGATGTCAGATGAGGTAATTTGTCCTTCAAGATTAAAAAAAAAAAAAGTTGGCTGGAACTTCATCCCACATGTGGTGGGAAGCCCATGTTCCTCCCAGCCAGTCTGGGAGTCTGGTGAGGAAGGGGGATGGGGAAACATTTTTCTAGGCCCTTCTGCTTTTGAACTCCGGATTTCACCCACTTAGCTCAGGGAATGACTGCTTTCTTATCCCAAACACACTAATATTTTTCTTAATCCTCTGGTGTGAAGGGTTGAGTTAGTTACTCCTTAGTTCAGGGTCCAGGCTAGGCCCCCCGTCTGTCTTTCTGTCTATAAATCATCTATCTATCCATCCATCCATCCACCCCTTTTTCTCACTAAATGTTTCTCCTAGTCCCCTTCCCTATTAGTCAGACCATTCTGTTTTTCCCTAATCGCATCTTTCAGTTTACATGTTATTATAAAATGTGTACTTTTGCATTGTGAGTGCATTTTTAGTTTGCGTAAATGGTACTGTGTCAAATATTTCTCAGCCTTCCCCCCTTGATTTCCATTCGACCTTGTCGCTGAAGCAGCACCCCACAAGAGGCATTTGTGGGAGTAGCAGACTTGCTAATTAGCAGACAGCTGAGGAATTTTGTATGTCCCGTTGCTCAGCCTTCTCTCTCCTTCTAAAGAGTTCAACCTCCTCTATTCTGAAGGTCTTTGCCCCTTGAGCTCCCTACAGCTCTTTCCCTCTCCTCCACTGGGACTCACGTACTGTGTGTTCTGTGTGTTCTGTATGTTCGAAGTCTTGTTCATGCTCTGCTGAACAGTGGCCTGCCCAGGCCCCTCCTAGGTTTCTCTCGACGGCGAGTGTCTGGAAGCCCCTGTCCTCTTGCTCCTCTCCCAAACTCTGCAAGTGGAAAGGGAATTATTTGAGATTTATCTCCCTACCGATGTGGATGTTGTTGCTTTTACCAAAAGGAGCAAGTGGCTATAGACAAGTTTCCAATAACATAACAATGTTTCTCTCTATCGCATCTACACACGGGCATACACATTCTTCCCACAAAATGAGATCATACAGTATGTGTGAATTCTGGTTTTGAACATATTTAGAGAGGAACCTCAAACTCACAGCCTCCAAATGGGGTGCAGGGAGCAGTTACATGCTGAAAGTATTAGATCGCAGGTGGAACTGGTGTCAATCACCAGCAGAACATCCCCAGGTGAGACGCAGGGAGCAATGCACAGATGTGTGCACAGATGTATTTATCGCGCCATTCCAGTGGATATTTGTTATTGGGGCTGTTCAACATCTAAACACCACCTATTGGGGGGAAATCTTAAGATAGGTAGGAAGCAAGACTCCACCTCACACCCAGGCAGCAACGAGGGGCAGCGAACCCAGCAGCTTCACCTGGAGCTTTGTGTCATGAGCTGTCCTGGCCACAGCAATGTCTCATTGCTACAGTGATGCTGAGCCTGGCATGGTGGTACCCACTGCCCCAGCCACACGTGAGCAGGTAGCTCCTGGTGAGATGCTGTCTGTGCCGAACCTCTCCTGGCTTCTGCCTGAGTCTGGTTCGGCAGCCTTTTGTGGAATTTGAGAGCTGCCTAATATCCTGCCTTTCTGCTGGAGTGCGTTTCTAATGTAAACCCCATGAGCACAGGACTGGGGAATTGGGTTAAAAGGGCAAAGACATCTGATGATCCCGGAGAGAAAATGATGCGAAAGGGGACAAAAATGGAAGTTAAACATCTCTGGACTCTGTATTCTGGTGCCCAGAGCATGGACGCTCCCCTGGTGAGCTTCAGGATTTGCCATAAGGGGGCAAGGATGGGACTGCAGGTAGGAGGTGACCATGGAAGGACGTACCCAAGACAAAAGAAAGAGACCTTCTGAGAGCATCAGAACAGACTGGGTGAGAAGAATGTCTGTGCCTCCATGGAGGTCGGAGCTCAGGAGAGAACTCAGGTGTGAACAGAGAAAGGACAGAAGCCCCAACTGCACTGTAGACGTCCCCATGACACCAGACGGAGGGCATGGATGGTTCAATCCTGACAGAAACCTCCAAGTGTTCAGAGAGAGGATGACAAAGGTGAGGGAGTGGAAACGGCATCTGCCAGACGTTGGCTGGAGCCTCAGGAGACAATGTCAGGGAACACAGCCACCTGGAGTCCAATGTGGAGTGCACATAAGGCAGCCCTGGAGGGCAGGCATATTTGTTATCTCTGAAGTTTTAAAAGCCAGGGAGGGGGAGCCTTAAGGAAGTTAAGTTTCAAACTTCAAGGAGAAAAACATCTTTTCAGAGGAGTAATAAAAATATTCCATTCACTTTTTTCCAGGTGCTAAACAGACTTTCTCACTTGACTGGGTAAAGTTATTTACTACAATTTGACTTCATATAAATGATTTTTTAAAATGAGTATGCAAATTATATCAGTGCTTAAGTAGGCATAAAATCTGTTCTCTCTTAAAGGAGAAAATAGCCATCGAAAGCGAGGTTTATTATTGCCTTTGCAGGTAGCTGTCACGGAGGGCTGGGGGCAGGTCTGGACAGAGTTGCAGTGTTCCCTGCAGCAGGCTCCCAGCAGGGGCTCTTGTTCTGCACCAATCCTGCCCTTACCCCAGCACCTACGAGAGGCCACTGCGTGAGCCTCAGCTGACACTTCAGTGTCTAGGTAGAAGTGGAGCCAGAATTCGTTGTCTCCTGTTTGAGAGCAGAGATGGGAGCTGGACTGTGGCTGGAGATGTAGGAGAATTGGGGGAAAGCAGGTGGGTGGCAGCAGAGGAGCAGGAAGGGCAGAGCAGACTCGACTTCTGTTGTTGTTTGGTGACGTCACCCCCATGCATCTAACGTTCCTTCTTTAGCATCAGTGAGTAATCTCAAATAGCACTTTCTCTGCCGCCAAATGCCTAAACCTAACCCAAACCCAAACCTTAATACCGAAATGTCTTGTGATACACTAAATACAATATGAAGTGAGAAACGGAGAAGGATACCATTTTTTAACTCCATGTCTTCTTATTTCAAATGGTTATTAGGAGATTGGATTTTTAAAACAAGAACCGAGACCACCTGTGTCAACATGACCTAGTTGTTTCTTCCTCTTTGCCCGTGAAAGATCATGCAGACCAACAAATAACTTCACTGTCTGCTCCAGGAACATCCTGAAAATCAGTTGATCTGAGCTAACACTCTACTCACTTGGGCAAACAACTCACTTGTAGACAACCGTTCACATCTCAAGATATGCTTCAAGACCCTTGCCTGACCACGTCCACTGCAGTAAACTAACTGTGCCCAAACCTCGTCCAAACCAAGCCAGGGTCCTGCCTTGAGAGGTCTCCTTCCCCCACTTCATCCCTGGCCCCAACGGCCGCACCTGCGGGCATCCCACTCTCCCCACCCCCTCTGACACCGCACAGACCCCATCAGGGCTGTGTTCTCCCTCCCTGTGGGGAGTCTCAGTCCACTTAGTTTTGCTTTATTAGCAGGTTTTTGGTGATATTTGGGGGGGATTCAACAAAACTTTAATTTCTATATTAAGCCCTATATACAGTGTAATTTCAGCTGTGAACTAGGCGTGTGGCTTCGAGCAAATGCGTTACTCTCCGAGCAACATTTTCCTTCCCACAGAAAGAGATAAGGTGACTGCTTCACAGGGTCATTGCGTAGGGAAGAAAAATAAGAACGACAGGGCGTAAGAGGAATGTCGCTTCTGTGTCTAGCTTCCAGGAGCTTCTTAGACAGTGGCTGTCATTTTAGTTCAGAAACTTCTTGATTCTAAGGCTGAATTAGAAGTTAAGATTATTTGGGAAGTCTTATCTTGCTTTTTATGTTCTTTTCTAAAAAATAAACTATAAGTAGAGTTGTAGAAGTGAGTCAAGCTAGTGGTCTTTTATGACAGAGGAATTTTATTTGTCTGAATCACTTTCAGAGGGAGGTGACATTGGGTTTTCAGTCCGTTAGCATGTCTGGCTCAAGACTTTGCTCAAATCTTATTGCATCTTAGTTTTTCTTTTTTATGACAAGGAATTTTTCTAAGCCAAATTTTAGTACGCTATTCAAATTCTGAGAAATTGCTGAATAAGACACCTCAGTCTTTAAGTGCGCTTCTAATTTTTAAGCCAAGAATGCAGCGTTCTCATTGGCTAACAAATTTGTGGGAAGATTGTGACAAGACAAGTCTTTCTGCCAGTCATTTGCAGCAGAATGCTCAATGCAGCTCCTGCTACCTCACGGTTTCATCCGAGGAGACAGAGGCTGACACTGACGCGAGAGCTGCCAGCCCGCTGCAGCCCGGCCAGGTGCTGTGCCACCTCCAGGAGCAAACCAGGAGGGGACGCCCACTTCGGCCAGCATTAGCCTCAGAGCCACTCTGAGCCTGCGTAAAATAAGGCTGAGAATGTATTAGCTAGTTGGAAAGGATGATAGATACCCAGAGGAGAATATTTCTGGAGATAACCATCTATGAAGCTGTGTCTTTCCACCCTGCTCCCCTGGGACGGGCATTGCCCTTCACCCTCCTTCACCTGAAGTCACATGAAGGATCTTCAAGTCTGGCCCCGGGACCTGGGGGGATGTTGAGACTGTTGGGACATGATTCACGTGTGAGAAACCTGAGGGCAAGGGGTGTGGCCACACTGACCTGGCTGGTGGCTGGGCTGAGAGTCAGCACTGGCTGCATGTGGTGCACACTTTGGGATCGGGTGGCCAAGGATGCGTTTGTGTTTCTTCTGCCCCTGTGGGGAGGGGAGCCTTCTTACCGCTGCCCTGCTCCGTCCCAGAAGAACCCCAACTGCGACCGCGGGAGGCAAAGCAGAATAGCAAAGGGGGGAAGGAAAAAGGCCACCCAAGCCCATCCCTGCACGTGGTGTCCAAGCCATAGGGGCATCAGGGGGAAACCGAGATGTTCGACACCGTTTGTGCTGAACGTTTTACAGCCTGGGAAAAGAGTCTATCCCGTTATTACCTACGATGATTTGAAAACAGTGAAGTTTTGCCCAAGATTTACTACAGAGGTAGAGAGAAAGAGACCAGGTTTTCAGCGACTTTAGAATTAGGAATAAATTTGGGTTTAGTTTTCGGTGCATCAAAACCGACCTCTCAATAAACTGGTTTATAAAGTTCAGAGAAAGAAAAAAAAAAAAGAAGAATTCTTGACCCACATACTCAACCTAACCTCTTTGTTTTCTTTCATCATATTTTTTGTTAGGATGTGATTGTGGGAGCTGTATTTTCTCACACAGTTTAATCATGTGTCTGTAGGTGATTTGGCAATGACAATATTTCTTACAACCATCGGAAGCATTTAGGCGACTCTCTTTGGGCCACTGGGAAGAGAGAAGGAAACGTTCGACTCTCTGGTGCCATCTAGAGGTCAGGTATTGGATCACCGGCAGAGACGGGCTCTCCGAGGAAACTGAGGACTGGCCAGCTGGAGTGGAGGGAGGTCACGAAGGACCGCGCAAGCCGCGAGGAGCCCGTGCCCAAGGCGTGCGAATCGGCTCGTGGCCCGGGGGCTGGGGGCCGCCGCCGCGGGGCCTCGCACAGGTGTACGGAGTCCAGCGGGTGCGAGTCAGCGGTGTTTCTGCTCTGCAGCCGCCTGGGTCGAGTTGGAAGCAGGTCCGGGATGCTGAAGAGTGACTAGGGAGACCTCTGGGAACAAAGTAGACCCGGCTGATGTGTCCGCCACCCTCCGCCACGGCTGACACACAGGATTCTGGATCAGGAGGAGAAATGCTCGCAGTAAGGCCACAGCCTTGTTTAACAGCAAGAAGGGAAACCGGCAGAGGCCCGGATGTGAAGAGAATGCAAAGCCAAGGTGACATCCTGTGACTGACACCAGGGCAGTGTGGACACGGTGGCCTGGGCCCCTGTGCTCACGTTTTCCTGCCCACACAGGACAGGAGACAGGCCCTTGGGCACGTTCCAGGTAGGGAGATGGAGCTGATACGTCTGCGTGCAGTGGGGCCCTCGAATGGGTGTTCCTTTGCAAGGAAGGGACTGGGAACTTGGGCTGATGAGAGATGGCAAGAGAAACTTTTCTCTGGTTGGACACAAGCTGTCCCCCTGAGAAATAATCTCAATTCCTGAGCCTAGAAATGAACAGAGTAATAGGTCTGGGTCCAGTGAATCCCCTAAGACCCTAAAGCAAACACCAACCTGTGGCAGAGGAGCACTCCCTGGCTGAGGATCTCGGGGACTCCCAGAGATGTAGCTGACAATGAACTCACACTGGAAACTACGGATGACATAAGGCAATTAACCACTGAGGGGGGATCAGTATATGCAACACATGATGAGATTTCTACTCTAAGAAATAAAAATAATAGGACTATCTATTAAAGATGGCCAAAATTGGCATATTTAAAATGATTACAGAGATAGAAGACATAGAAACTATGAAGGAAAAGCTGGTAGTTCAAAAGCAAAAGAAATAAATCTGCTAGAGTTGAAAAATATAGTCATTTAAAGGAAAAACATTTCGAATGCGACGGCCACACAGTGCACGTGCTCACTCAGCGGTGTCTACACCCCACTGACTGGTACAGGGAGGGCGTCACTGTTCACGCATGCACAGCCCTGTCCACGCTCCTTGGCTGCCAGGTGACATCTATGTTGCACAAACCGTTGTCCCTATGTTAACAGTGGCTGGATGCTTTCCAGATAACCCTTGCAGAACCTGACAGGGGATTATTACCTGAACTCTATAAAGAAATCCTTTAAGATAGACAGGTATATAGGTAGAGATAGACGGGTAGACTCAGTAATAGAAAAATAGAGAAAACCTATGAGTGGTCAGTTGATGGCAGAATATACTGAAATGGCTGATAAACTTTTGAAAAGATGCTCAACCTCACTAGTTACTGGGGGAAATCCAAATTAATGTCGATTAAAACAAAGTGAAATACTACTTCTCATCTCTTCAGATGGCCAAATTTTAAGATAAGGCACTAAAAAATATAACTATCAAGCAAAACTAGTTTTGAAAAAGTTTTCAGCTAGTTCTGACGTCATCAGAGCCACAAACACTGTAGTTGGCATAACCTGAGCTGCAACTGTATCCCAGGCAACCTGGGTCCCCCACCACTCCTGTCACCATCCTGTGTTCCTCCCACAAGCCCGTGACTGCTAGCCGGGTTTCTCTTTCTCAAAACTCAGCTTTTGTGAAAAATATCATGCCCGACTGGGGCAGGTACTAGCTCGTTTCATTCTGAGCATCCTCCAGTTGGTGATGAATGACCTTCCAGGGAGCCTGGTCACATGTGGAAGGGGACCAGTGACTTCATTCGAAGGCGTGTCTACAGTGGGCATTTCTGACCCCGGTACAATGCGTGAGGTGGACGTTTGGAGGGTGGGGGGCCCCTTTGGGAAAACCCCCTAAGTCACACGCCCAGGCTGAGCGCGGCTGTGGAGCCTGGCCTCTCCTCTGTGGCGGCTGCTGTCCCTGTCACAGAAACACAGAAGGTTCGGGGGTCACTGGCCTCCCACCCAGCCCTGCACTGTGCAGCTGGCAAGAGCCCCCCGGCGTCCTGCCCACCCTCCTTCCCAAAGCGCTCCCATCGCAGAGGGAGAAAACCTTTTCGGCTTTCTGGCCTAAGGTCTGTTCTTTCCTCCCCAGCCCTGCCAGGTCCTCCCAGGCTCTGGACACAGCGAGCCTTCCCTCCAGATTCCAGCCCTTCGGGGAGATGTCGCTCACGGCTCAGACAGGCCAGGAGGTTCCAGAGGGAAGCGGCGTGGAGCGCTGTGGTTAGGCGTTGGGTGGAAGTCAGATCCGGCATTTCCTGCTTCCCCCAACCGCGTCTCATGTGATGTTGGCTGGATACTTACCATGTCTGTGTTCCAAGTCTCTGCTCCAAACTATAGAGGACAGTTCTCAATTAAAAACGAGTAGTCACATGGCATGTCTTTGTTCAGTTTCCACAGAACGTGGGATGGGCCACCAGGGCTGTGGGAAGATGGCGAAGCAGCGTCTGTAAATCGTGTCCCGATCAGGAGCCTCCCCGGGAGGCCCGTCCCCCGTCCCCTGTCCCCAAACCCCTGTCCTCGCCTGGCAGATGGCTCTGCCTATCCTTACTGTGTTGTTTACACAAGTCTGATAGAAGAAAGTGTGTAAGGAAGGAACTAGGGCTCACCTATAATTCAGAATAACCAAAGGAAAACATTGTTAAGTAGTTTGGAGCATTTCTCTTTTCTCCGGGAGCCGTCCCGCCAGCTGTGTGTGAGAACAGCACCTCCCGGCCTCTCTGGGTGCTCCCAGCGTTCTCCCTGCAGCCCGCTCCCCGCACTCAGCCCCGCCACACCACGGCTGCCGGCTGACCTCTGACCCCAGCTGCTTGCCCGGGCCCATGGTGGCCCCAGTCAGGACCTCTGACCTAGGCCCCACTGCCCCTCTGCGGGGCTCTGCCAGCGCCTGACCCAGAGCCTCCTGCCAGCCTCGGCAGCCGCGCCGGCCTTTCCCCGGTCAGCACTGGCCTCTGTTTTGTCTCCAACTCGGAAACCTTGTTCCTCCATCTCCTTGCGGCCCACACTCCTAGGGGACTTTGACAAGTCCCCACGGATGTGGTATGAAGGATCGTTGAGGGCCTGCTGATGATCGGGTGGACCCCACACACCTGGCCCTCTCTGCTGCTGGAGGGAGTTCTCCGGCCACCCCAAAGCCACTGCAGAGCAGGTCTGGGGCAGCCAGGACTGGCCACTTGTGTTCGCTTCCTGTTAAAGCACCTTCGCCTTTCCCCAGCCCCGGTCTTGGCCGTGCGCCATGTGCACACACATGGTCACCCCTCCCCAACTCCTCTGGGACCCCCGAAGCCTTTTAAGGCCTCTGTTGTTTTCCTACAAGGTCATTGGGAACTACCTGGGAATATAGAATGAGGCTTTGTTAAATTTAGGCTTTTCTCGAAACAACAAAGAGGTAAAGAGGGCATCCTAAGAGAACTCCAATCCTGCTCTCCAGCATTTCCTTTAAAAACAAAAGCTGCTCACTCGCATCAACGAGCCCCAGGAGGCCGGGCCTTGCTTCTCGTTCCCAGCTGCAAGTGCCGCTCCGTCCCTGTTGATGACACCTCTGTTCTTGCATAGAGAGACAGCGTGTCCATTGTCTTTTCTGAGTTGGCCACGTACTTAGTGTGCCCAGTTTCCACGGATGGGCGAGTCTCATGACTAAGCCCAGTGAGGTCCTCAGTGGCCGTAGGAAGCCCTTCAGGGGGTCCCAGAGAGAAATAATTTGCACTTTCCTTTGGAGTCGTGTGAAGGGGGAACCCCGAGCCTGGCCCACTCGTGCTGGTGAACATGCTGCGAGTTTGGTCCGACTCACCTGACTGAGGGAGACTGAGCCCGGGAGGACATCGTGGTATCGCATTTGGGGCTCATTTGAGAGCCACCTGAGGGTGGATCTCTTTCCAAGGCGAATTGTAGGAATGCTTTAGGGATTATCTTCCCAATCTTCAACTGCAATTCTATGATCTATAATTAGACTTTCCAAAAGTCCAGATTTCTAGATTTAGGAGTAATCTCTCCACCCATGTTTACTTATGTGGCTGATACTGTAAATGCTGTTTTACAAACAGAGGATGCCACACACGAACTGTGTCCATGGGGCTGCTAATAAGTGTCCAGTAACCGGCTTTCCAGGAAAAACAAAAGCCGGAACCCCTGGTGTGTAGTGTCTGCCACTTTCCGTGGTGTAAACACTCCCGCCATGGCCCACTTAAGCTACCAAAGCACTGAGCACAGAGTTGGGAAGAGATACATGGTATCGCACCGTGATACAGTATTTCATCATTTAGATTTAATACATAAATGATAGATAAGAGTAAACTGTAATAAAATAAGAAGTGGTGAGTTTTAGAAATATATCTCTGTTGACAATAAATTATAAATGTATATGATTTAATTTTTAATACCAGCTTTGTTTGAGAACTGTTTCCCAAATTGCCGAGTTCCAGCTCTCAGCACGCATGAGGCTGTGTGAGCCGGCCCCAGTGTACCACCACCTCCACCTGTAGTCGAGACCACTACCTGTGTGTCCCACACAAAAGCAGCATTAAAAGCCAGAGAGAAACCCGAGGTTGCTGAGCACTGCTCTGCAGAAGGAAGTGCTCCCTGAGGGAGAGTAAGTAGAGGTGCAGTCATTTGTCACTTAACAATAGCGTATGTTCTGAGAAATGCATGGTTGGGTGATTTCATCCCGGTGTGAACATCACAGAGGATACACACCTAGCTGGAACCTCCTAGCACACACATAGGCCATATGGTGCAGCCTATTGCTCCCGGGCTACACACCTGCCCAGCATGTTCCAGTACTGAATACTGTAGGCAGCTGTAACACAATGGTAAGTATTTGTGTATCTAAACACCTTTAAGCATAGAAAAGGTACAGTAAAAATATGGTATAAAAGATAAAAAATGGTCTGTCTATATAGGGCACTTACCATGAATGGAGCTGGCAGGACTGGAAGTTGCTCTTGGTGAGTCGGTGAGCGAGCGGGGCGTGACTGTGAAGGCCCAGGACAGCGCCGCACACTGCTGTAGGCCTTACACACACTGTACACTCAGGCTACACTAAATTGATTTGAAAAAAGGAAACCAATTGTGCTACGATGTTACGATGGCTGTGATATCAGTAGGCAATAGAAATATTTCAGCTCCATTATAATCTTATGGGACTAGTGTCACATATGTGGTCTGTCACTGCCCGGGACGTTGTTATGTGGAGCTGTGTGTTACGCCAAGTTAAGCAAGAAAGAACCTCGTAAAAGGCAGATCGGGCTGTGAAGCCCATTTATGCAAAGGTGGTTCAGGGTTCCTGCCATGTGCACGGTCAGACTTGGAAGCCTCCCGCCCTCAGGTCAAATCCTGGCCCTGCTGCTTAACAGCCGGGTGGTCACAGCCAACTCCCTGACCCTTTCTGACCCCCGGTCTCCTCGCCTGCAGAGCAGGGAGGGCACACGTGCTCATAGCTGGGGCTGCTGCGGGACCAGAGCCCACAGCGCGCACAAAGCACTGAGCTCAGGCTCAGCAGTGGCTGGCGAGGGAGGTGGCATCCTCTTCTGTCTAAGAAGGAGGACACGCACGGAGTCCCAGGGAAGCTACGAGGCCTGTCTGAGGTTGGGGAACGTGGGTTGCACTGTCCCAGGCTGAGTGGTCACTCAGCTCCTCTGCCATGACGAGACCCGCATGTCTGTGGCTGTCATCCCAAGGAAGAGCCGGGCCGTGCGCAGCACAGGGTGGTTTGGGAAGTGCTTCTGAGGCTGTGCCCGGTGAGTTGGGGGTGCGACACAGGACGTGAGCAGGACTCGAGCGTGAGCCCGATTGCAGGCCCCGGCAATGAGAGCAGGGCCGTGGCCGGTCAGCAGCCCCCACCTGGCTTCTTAACACGTGAACCGGGTCTGCGATCCACCCTCCTCTGTGCTGAGGATCCAGACGTGACTCCGTGTCCCGAGGCTGTGCTCAGTCGGCCGTCGTCAGGGGTGGCTGCGTCTCGCCGAGAGCACACGGAGCCCCGTGGACACAGTCTGAGCAATGGCCCGGAGCACAGAGGACTGAAGAGACCGAGCGTCCAGTGAGAAATCGTTCCCTGGACAGAAATGTGAAAAACAGCGCTGGCAGAGCACCCCGTGACTCACAGGCGGTGCCCGCACACTGCAGCTGGGGCCAGCGCAGGGCTCGGGCTTCTGATTCATGTTTTCCGTGGTTATCCGGAGAAATGGAAACCGTCTGGACGCCCAGCGCCCAGGCCCAGCCCCTCCCCTACCTGCAGCTGCAGATCCTGCCCGGAGACCGGCAGACCCAGAGGTGTTTCTGCAGAGAAAACCGCACGAGGCCGATTCCCTGTCTGCAGGCGGGGTGGGGGGCACTTCTAGGTCTTTGCTTTTCCTTGCTTTCTGTTCTTTGAGCAGCTCTCTCCGCACACAGACCGCAACCCACGTGGTCTTGATTACTGACCGGCCTTCCCCTCCGTGAGCCGTTTCCTGGCCGGGGTGGGCAGCACAGGCAGGATTCTTCTCTAATGACAGTGTTGGAATTTGATGGGAGGGGGAGGAGGGATGCCACAGCCCCATCCTTGTAAAGTTACCAGGTGTCTTTCATCTTTGGAAAACTGTTCTCTGGGACTTGCAGCTGTTTGCTGAAATGTTCATTCTTCTGTGTACACAGATGTCTAAAACACTTTCCAGTTAAACCCCAACCTGCATTTAGAAAGAAAGAAAAGAAAGGAAGGAAGGAAGGAAGAAAGAAAAGAAAGAAAGAAAGAAAAGAAAGAAAGAAAGAGAGAAAGAGAGAGAAAGAAAGTCTGTGGCCTACAGAGATGCTCGGTACAACCCGAAGCCCAAAGGTGCTTTCTCGTTGGCTCCTGGGGCCCCGTCCCCTGGCTGTGCTCTGATTCCCGGGCGGCTGCTTGACCCTGGGGAACTTACTCACTTACCCTAAGCCTCACTTTCTTTCCCTCTGAAATGGGAAGGGTAGCGACACTTTTGGAAGTTGCTGTAAAGACCGAATGAGACGGTCCTCAGACAGCACTCAGGAGCTGGCCCAGTGGAAACGCAGAGGAAACTCACTGCTGCTGCGTCCTGGGGCCTCCTCGCTGTGCTGGCTGGGGACAGCCCTGTGCTCCCCACTGTCCCTGCCAGCAGCCACACAGTGAGTTACAGTTTTGAATTGCAACACTAATCCCTGCAGGGACACCAGGGCTATGCAGCAACGCAAGTGTGTGATGCTCATGCGACCGTGAGCGCCTTACCAGAGCTCGCCCTGTCCCTGCACAGCCAGGACACTGGGGGGCCCGGGAGGCCTCTGCTTAGAACTCCTCACGCCTCCTCCTCTTCCGCTCCATCCGCCTCTGCAGCGGGCTGACCCCATGCCTAGGAAGGCTTCTCTCCCACCGCCTGGGCCACCCGTGTGGGGGGCAGAACCCAGGGCACAGAGGACTGGCGCCAGCACAGGGAGGACTGAGCTGAGAGGCCAAGCAGGCGAGCTGGGATGCGGGAGGATGCAGGAGGGACCAGGGCCGGGACACGGGTCTGGGGCCCAGGGGAGACCCAGAGAGCCCAAGGAGTGGTCAACGCCGTGCATGCAGAGGAGTCACAGGGAGAAACCGGAATGAAGATGTGGCATTTCCAGCTGGGAGGCCACTAGGGAAAGGACCTGCAATCCGTGGCATTGAGGGTTGACAGTCAGAGTCCATCAATGACAGAGGCAGGGGCAAAGGTGGCTTCGCTGTCTAGAAAGCTGTTGGCATCGGGAAGGAAGGGAAGGGTAGTCGCTTGTGTGCAAGGACCAGGGTTTGAGTGGTTGGAGACGGGGCATTTTGGAAATTTGGTGGAAATAACCGGGAGAGAAGGGGCTAGCTGATCCGGGGCAGGGCGGGGGGCAGTGCTTTATTTAGGAACTGCTCATAATTGTGTGCAGCTGCCCCGGGGACCGGGCAACGCCTGAATGGCGGAGGGGACTTGCCACTGCTGGGGAGGAGATCAGAGCAACAGTCTGCCCACGAGACAGCCCTTTAGAAGGAGACCTGGGCCCTTTAAAGTTTGAAGTTCCTGTCCCCAGATACTTGGCACCTTTTTCTGACGGTCACAATGGGCCCCCTCCAGCCCCTCCGTGTGTGTCAAGGCTGCCATCTCGTGGCAGGAGGGGGGAACAGCAAACGCAAGAGCCTTTTCACTGAAGGCAATTGGATAACTCTAGAACGTGAGCCGCACTGACTTCACTGCCTGACAGTTACGAAGTATCATATGTCTCCAAAGAACGTTCACGTTCTTTTAGTTTGATCTTCACAGCAACCCTGGAAAATCATCTTTGTTTTATAGCCTAGGAAACAAACTCAGAAAAGTCAATTGACTCACCGAAGGTCACCCAGCCAGCGAAAGGCACAGGCGAGCTCCCTTCTGTCCTCACTGTGCCACCCCGGCAACGTGACCCACCCGATGTTCTACACCGGTGTTTCCCCAACTTCTGCCCAATCTTCAACCTTGGGACCCTGTAGACACGAGTGTTTGTGTACGTAGACACGTGAGTGCTACTGAGATAAATTTCACACGGCAGCACCCACCTGTACCAGGTATGATGCCTCTGATTATTCTGCTATTCTAGTCTATTTAGTTCTTCAAAATGCGACCTGTGACCCATTAGCTTGCTCTCATGACCCATTAGTGGTCAAGACCCACAGTCTGAAAGGCTGAATACTGTCCCCCTCAATGCTGCTCCCATCCTGATCCCAGAACCTGTCAATGTGACCTCACATGGCACAGGGGACTTTGCAGATGGGATTAAGTTCAAGGCTCTCAAGAGGAAGAAGTTGTCCTGGGCTCTCCGAAGGGGACCCTGGGAGACGCCGAGTCCTCACAGGAGGGCGGCGGGAGGGTCGCAGTCGGAGAGGAAACGTGGTGGCGAAAGAGGACCCACGGCTGAGAGATGTGCTTTGGCCACGGAGGAGCCACAGCCGGGGAACGTGGTGGCCCCTGGAACGGCAAAGGCGAGGAGATGAACCCTCCCTCGAGCCCCCGGAAGAGATCAGTCCTGCCCGCACCTGGACTTCTGCCCGGGGAACTGATTTTGGACTTTGGGCCTGAATGCAAAGTAAGGGACTAATTCTGTGTTAGGCCCCCGAGTTCGTGGTAACTTGTGACGGCAGCCCCAGGAGAGTGACGCGCACGGTGTCTGCGAATTACGATTGGCCGCGTCACACTGGCACTCGTGGTGCGCACGGCGCAGACCTGGTGTGCAGTGTCTGCGGCCTTCACGTTGCTTTGAAGTCTTTCCTGAATCGTTGGCCGCCGTTTAAGGATCGTGATGTTTCGTGTGCAAATCAGAATTTCTGGCTCGTCTTTGTCTATGCATGGCAACATCTGGCAACCTCGGGCTGTGGCCGGCCAGAACCCTCCTCCCAACCCCATTCTCTTTGAACACATTTCAAAAATTAATTTTAATTCTGGCCAATAGAGCTCGTGTACAGAATTCAAAGAGGCCAAGCAGTTCTACAGACTTGAACGAAAACCAATGATCCCATGACCTCAATCTTTTAAAACTTGTATTTCTTCTTGTATTCCTAACTAATACACTCACTCTAGTACATCATGGGCAGCAACACCAGATGTTATTAGTGTCGAGAATGAAAGATGAGGGTCAGTGCTCGGAACCCCACCCCAATGCCACTCCCTTTCTCATCCTCCCAGTGTGACGAAGTAAGATTTGGACTCAGAAAGTCCGTCCAGGATAGTTCCCAGGCAGGCGTGGAAGCAGGCCACGCGCAGGCAACTTGCCCAAGGTCGCAGAGCTGTGGCAGGTGAGGGGCTGAGGGGTCTCAGGCTCCAGGGCAGGGCTAAGTCTCAAGGCCACGTCCACATGTCATCCGCTGAGAAAAGGGAAGGACAAGGAGGAGGTAGAGGGAGACTGAGCAGGCTGATTTCGGGCAGGACGAAGGAGGAAGAGCAAGCGGGAATGTGCTCAGGAGAGGGAGTTGCAGAGAAGGATGGGCGGGCAGGCTGTGCGCATGGAACTGTGAGCGTTCCCGGGAGCGGGGAACCTGGGGGAGAAGGTTCTCGGGAGGGGGATCCTCTGGGAGCCCAGGCGGCCAGAGGTTGCTGCACAGAATGCGGACATTATCAGTGCTCCTTAAGTAAGTTGGACAGGGCCCTGAAAGGAGCCACATTCAGGGGGGAAAAAAAGACAAATCTAGTAATCCCAGCCGGGGAGCCCTCTCAGTTCTGGAGAATCCGTGGGAGCCCAGCCAGGTCTCCCGGCTCCTCCAGGGGAGATGGCACCCACCCACCACAGAGCCGGGACGCGGCTTCCTTGCCTGGAGCCCCCCCTGCCCTGGCGGCCCTGCTCTCAGGCCAGACACCCCAGCAGCCGCTGCTGCGTGGCTGCAATGCTCTGTGAGCAGGTTGCCACTGTCGCTGGCTTGTTCACTACTCACCTGAGACAAAAGCATGTGCTCGAAAGCTCACAGCAACAAGCTCTGTGGACATCTTTCTGCCTGTCATTTTAATGAAGGCCATAGGAGTCGCCGGGCTACGTGTCCAAAACTGAAGCTGGGGACAGAAGAGCAAGGCAAGTCCTGTGGGACTTGAGAGTGTCTAATTGGGCTCCAAAGAACTGAGCTGCAGTGGAAGGCAGAGTGGCGAGACGAGAGAGCCTTACACTCTAGGCGAGGGGCAGCTCCCAGCGGTGCCACTGCGGCTCTGTGGCTTCCTGCCAGTCCCTTCGCCTCTCTCAGCCTCCGCTTGCTCATCTGTAAAGTGGGGGTGAGAAGCATTGCCTGCTGGGTAGTTGTGAGCATCAAATAGCATACGGTGCTATCCGAGGGCTTTTCCGATTGCAAGCTAACTCGGGAGCCTGGGGCCTCTCCCCAACACCATGGAAAGAATCCAAGACCGAAGACCACTGGGCGCCGGAGCCTGGATCTAGAGTCAGCTGTCCTTCTGTCCAGCCGGCTCCCAGGACACGGGGTCACGGCCTCTTTTCCCAGCCTCTCCTCCACTCTCCCCCTTTTCCCAAATGGCTCTCACACCCCCATAACTCTGGTTTGCTCAGGATTGACCCCACAGCCCTTCTCTGGGGCTCCAGGCCCAGCCTCATCCTTCCAGCTTCCCTAATTCACATCCCGAGGGCAGCACTGGCTGGCCAGCTCAGGCCTGGGTGACAGGACGGACAGGGCTCAGGTCACCGGCTGTCGCTGGACAGGCTGCCCTCACCGCAGCATCTACCCTGTGCCCAATCACTTGGGGGGACCCTGTGGGTGTCTCCAGCCCTGGGAGGAGGGACTGTGGCCATGTGGGGACAGGGTGCTGACCACAGCCCTGGGACATGGGTACATGGGAGCAGGTGTCACTCCTCTCCCACCCCCGCCCCAGCCGGTCACAGGACTCCCAAGGTGGGAGAAGGGTTTCCTTTCCACTTGGCTGGACTTCCCTGGGAAAGGGTTTCTGTCTCGCCCGTGTGTCTCCGCCCTGACACACATTTCCTAAATGCACTTTCTGAGGCTCAGGTTCCCATTCGCAGGGAACTGGGCTGAGAAATAGACGCCACACAATAGTGGTGGAGAAAATGTTTGCTCTGGAATGATGAACTGCTCGGGAAACAATGCCAGATAAAACCAAGCAGAAGCCCCTTCCTGCATAGAGCTGCACGCGCAGGCTGCCTGGCAGGACCCTTCTCTGGCTCAGAGGAGAAGATGGGGGCTGTCTTGGAGGTGGGGGGATATGTCTCTCACTCCCGCACGCCTTCCACAGTGAGTGGCTGGGAGAGGCACGTGCATGCATGCTCACACACACACACACACACACACACACACACACGCACACACACACGCACACACACGCACACATACACACACACACGGCCCTCTGAGGGCTGCCAGCCAAGAGTGGGCCCTGACACCCAGCCCACTGTCTGCAGCAGGAGCCACACTGCGGCTCAGTCTGATTCAGATATTCTAACCCACTGTCCCCAGACGCCTTGGAGTCTTACCCGCACTAGCCACACACTCTCTCTCCTCCCAAGAATGTCCACACTCACTTCGGCAAACACTCAGAGCAAATCTGTTTACTTCCCGATCGATGCTCTTGCAACTCAGCTTGTACTTTCAACAGCAAGGCCAAGCCAGAGAAGCTCAATGCACGCATTTATGTTCGATCAAGAGGAGTGAAACTTGCTGCCTCCTTGTTCCCGAACTCTGCTTGTTTGTTTAAATCAGATGCACCCAGAAGTCAGCGGCAGCTACTGAGGAACATTCTTTCCCGTCTATTTTACGAGTTCGAAGCTGGAGGTAGCTGTCGTAAAGAATAAGCAACAGCTCAATGCTTCTGTTGAGTCTCCCCACATGGTCCAAGAAGGCTCTTCTGCCCCCATGGAGGAGCTCTGGAGCTCTGCTCAGTTTTTTTTGTAAATAATAGTTATATTTTTAACTCTAACTTCCCCATAGTCACCCATAATTCAGCAGAGGTCGGTGGTCATGCAGTGATTGTCAGTTTGTGTTCAAGCATCTGGGTCCCGTAAGCTTTCCGACCTTTGCTGATGGATCTGCCTGGGGGTTGAGAATGCACTTACAGTGCAGGCAGTTCCATGTCTTCCCGGCGGGTACTTTCTGCAGGACCTTCCCGTACCCTCTGCGTGTGTGTTCACAGCTTCACGTGGAGCCAGGAATGTGTAGGAAGCCAGGGCCCTCTCTGTTCTCCCCGAACACGCTCACACCTTTGCACGTGTGGAAAACCTTCCGTACTTTCGGGGATATGTGGAAGCCATGAATGTCTCATGACTTGGACCTTTACATTTCTAACTGGACTGCAGCCTTGCTTGCTCTAAGCAGTATCTAAGCTTCAGGCTAGCCAAGACAGTTCCTTTCCTGTGCATTTGCCACTGAGTTGGCTATTTATTGTCAGCAACACATCTGCGCATGGGTTTCTGTGTACAGCTTCTACCCCACGAAGCCTCCTCTGGCAGGGAAGCGGCTGGTTCTCAAGGTCGCTCTCCTGGTGTCCCTGCTGCACTGACTAAGCCGGGCAGGGGAAGGAAAGCAGCCCAGGCTGAAAAAGCCCCGGACTCCTGTTTTCTTACCTGAGGTTCAGTAGTGTGTCCTGACCAAATGCTTCCTAATTTGTTGTGTGGTTTTGGTCAATTTTCAGAGCCCTGGATGGTCATTTTTGATAATTTTGTCCAGTTTTGTTATTGCTTTCGGGGAGAGGATTTGCCGACCTCCTCACTCTGCCGTTCCAGAGATGGAGGGTCTGACACGTTGGAAAATCACTGACCAACTAGCAAGTCTTTTAATTGCATATTTAAAAAAATCCCATATAGATCCAGTCACAGACTCAAGTTGTATAACCCCAATGGCAGCACTGAGACTGAGGAAATTAATTAGATTAACCTTAGGAAGATTTGGCTTTACATCCTGTAAGTTTATTAGTTCCGTGGTTCGGAAGCTCCACTGATTAACCCCACTCGGACTTTAATCCCTAACTTTAAGGGGAGGTGTGAGGGAGGGGGGAGCACAGAATATTATTGTTGTAAAAATTACATGCGATGATTATGCAAATGTGTTTTGAAAACTGAAATGTGTCATACAAGTGTCACTGCCTTGAATGTGTGTCAGGGCCTGTGCTGGGCATGAGGACCCAGGGAGAACCGAATTCACCGCCTGGAGGGGGAACCAGACATTAATTTCATATGCTGGAGTTTGAACACAACCGTAAACAATATCCCTTTCTTCTCCTTTCACATGCTGAACCAGCTGAGGAATAAGGTGTCAGACAAGTGGAAAGGAGCAATGTCAGCTTTATTATTGATGAAACTGGAAAGGCCAACTCAGTGTGTGCCCACCATAGGGGTCCCTAGTGCATACCCTGATGCCCCCGCCCCGAACTCCTCCTTCCTCCAGCCGCAGGCAGAGCTGGCGGGTGGGAGGGGAGGGGAAGGTGTGTGGTGTGCGGTGTCGGTGTGCGGTGTGCGGTGTGCGGTGTGCGGTGTGTGGTGTGCGGTGTGTGGTGTGCGCAGGGAGAGATGCTCCGGAGAGCGGAAGCCTGCCTGCGCTGCTGGGTTCATTTTCCTCAACCACGGTCTCCCCAGAGGGGCGATCTGCAGTGAGGGGAGAGTCTGTTGGGACGAGGGCACCTGAGAAACTCCAGCGCTCCTTGTGCAGGCGGAGGAGGGAGCGATCAAGGGAGCAGACTGAGGGGGTCCCGGGCGAGGGGCAAACCAGGGGTGCTGAGCTCCAGAGCACTCGGGAAGCGACAGGTCCACACAGCGTGGCGGCAGCACAGGCCGCTACAGACAGGCCTGGCATGGAGGAAGCACTGACTGAGGACCATGGTGGGAGCAATTCCAGTGACGTCATGTAGGCAGAAACCAGACTGAAGTGAACTGAGGAAGAGAGAGGCACGAGAAAATGGGGACAGTGAGTGAGGACGGCAGTTTGGGTCCAGCGTATCCGTGAAGGGAGCAGGAAGACAAGTGGGCGTTGCGGGGACAGGTGGGGGAGGTGTGCACAGGGGTTGCTTGGACGGCTGGTGCTGATGCTGATTTCGTGGATGCTTTTAAGGACGGGAGTGGCATGAACTGATGGGAAGCAGCAATGGAAGCGAAGTGTCAAAGGCGCAGCAGGGGTGGGAGTCAGCGCGTTACTGGTCCTTAGTGGAGAAGCGATGGAGTCCAGAGCAGGTGGAAGAGGCCGGTGTTGGTCGGAGGAGCCCCTGTTCCCCGGGACAGGAGGGGAGGGTGGGGTAAGAGAAGACGCAGAGGAAGTGCGCATCTGGCTGGGCGAGGGTGAGCGCTCCACCTGAGGGTGTCTCCTTCCTGTGGGAAGGAGAGTGACGGAGATCCCCCCAGACGCTCCCTGCAGTCTGCGAACACCTCTGTTCTCCTCAGAACCCGCATATCGTGGGCAACCACGTCATTGATTTCACAGCCAGGGAATTTTTTAAGTGCAGGAATTTTGCAATATGACATCAATTTGAGGAATTCTTGAATTGTTCTCCCAGGTTCTCTTTTTCATGCTCCCTCGCTAACCCAGCCAATATTTTTTCACTAAAAAAATTTCCAGACAGTCTCTATTGACCCAGAAGCTTGGCAAGAAAGGTCCACCTCCATTCACACATGGGACAGCCAAGACCAGCTTCTGACTGCCTGTAATTTTTGCAAAAGAGGGATGGGAAGCTTCTCTCCCAATATCTAACAATAAGAAAAACAACAATGTGTCAGATTGTATGTTCCAAAGACACACATTTATATTCACATGTATTTACCCCATTTCATATACTCTTCATACAGCACGATTGAGACCCCTCCCAGTGGGGGGGCTAGTTTTCTCCACTCAGATCTGGGCGGGGACTTGCTATTGCCCCGACCCTTGAGTACAGCAGAAGTTTCGTGTTCCTCCTGGCTCCCTTGCTCTCTGGGTGTCAGGATGATCGCCTTTGGAACCAAGACACGTATGGAAGCCCAAGCCACATGGAGAGACCCACATGGAGAAAGGAGGCCTTTGTCAACGGGCAGCATCGCTTTGCTGTCAGGGCAAGAAGCCACCTTGGAGATGCGTCCCCCGGCCCCAGTCCAGCCGCAGATGAGTGCGGTCCTGGCTGGTGAGTCAGGGCACCTTCGTGAGAAAGCTCAAGCCAGAACCACCCAGCCAAGTGTTTCCAAGTAAGTTTTGACGTTTTATGCCACTACGTTTCGGGGTAAGCTGCCAAGGTTTGTTTTGTGGTATCAGAAACTGAAACAAACAGTAACAGTGAATTCAACCAGCGCTATCTGAATATCCACCTGTGGCTGAGTTCTCAGGGCCCAGCACCGAGTCTGGGGAAGGGTTTAGAGGAGTTTAGAGTAGTAATCCTGAAATCACTATGCTAAGGTGGTTTGCACATGCTACCGCATGCAGTCCTCACAAACCCTTATGCAGTGGGTGCCGAGATTACTCCTGCTGTAACAGATGAGGAAACTGAGGCCCAAAGGTTGCACAGCTGGTAATCGGAAGGGCTGACACAAGAATTTATGCACCTGTGCCTCTGCGGCAAGTCGGAGATGAGCTGTGGGATCTAAAGACGTTCGTCCCCATCATCTCAGTCTCCATAGAGTGGCCTGGGCCACCTGAGTCACAGGTGAAGGGTGGCATGCCACCAACTCAGGGGGTCATCCCTGGAGCTTCTGGCTGACTTACCACCACCCCCCTTGCCCTGTCGACTAACTGCCCCACTGCCCATCCTCCCCTAGAGGCCGTTCCTATGCCTTTGGGGGTGCTTGTGTTGGACTAAGGGCCCCACAGACTGTGGGAAGAAGAGGGCAGCTCCTGTGGGAGGTGTCATGCAATAGGAAACACAGCACGGCTCCCAGGGTCCCCCATTGGTGACTTGTGTCTTAGCTGATGTAAGCTGGGCTGCCCAGCGTGCCCACGGCCTCCACCCACCCCCTGCTGACCCCTGCTGCTCCTTCCAAAATTGCTCCGCAGCCTCATGCCCTTAAGAGCCGGAGTTCTGAGCTTGAGGCCCTGCAGGGCCTCTCTCAGGGCGCCTCTACTTTCTTCCCAGGAGGGATTCCCGGCACACACCAATGCACACCAGCTGGTGCGTCCTTCCTTCCCTCCAGTCCATCTACTCGGGATGTAAAAGACACTCTCTGAAGTTTCTTGCCTGTGGACATCAACCTTCCCTGTTTTCCAGAGTTAATTCACTTCTCAGCACTGGTCCTACGTTTCGTTTCTTCAATCACTTTCCGTGGGAATTTCAGAGAAAGCAGGTTTGACCTACAGGCTTGCCATCCTGAACCGTGGACTGGAGATTTCTGACGGTGAAAGCATCCCCTCCGCAGAGCGAGTTCCCGCAGCCCGGGGAGCAGGGCCGGGCGGCCGGGCACAGGAGCAGAGGCAGGCGGCCCCGCGGGCCTTCCTGACCTCACACCTATTCTGCCACTCGGCTGCGAGGCAGCAGCTCTCCCGGGAGAACGCGGGGACCTAGAGGCAAACGGCTTGGGGTGTGTCCCTGGGTGGAAACTCTAGATCGCTAGATGGCTTTGCCTTTTCATTGTGGTTAGTGAGGGCACAAAAATAAAGAGTACTAAGTATTCTACGTCCTGAAAATGCAATTTTCCCACCCACAGCTGAGGGCTATTGGCCAACGACAGTTCCCTCAAACCAAGGGCAAGACGGCCTGTGGGAGCATGAGTCAGCGGCCCCGGCCCTGGGAAGGGCTGCAGTCCCCAAGGCCGCAGTTAGGGTCACTCCGCCCATTCCCCCTCCCCCCTGAACCTACTGGAACCTGTGTGCCAGGAGACCCACCAATGACACAGCATTTATGGACAGCGATTAGGTCTCTAGGAAACCAGAGTGACATTCTGGGAGCCACGGTCTGCTCCACGAAGTCCCATTGTGAAGGAGGCCAGTCCCAGGTTCACCCCTACACCGGCCAACCCACTCTTCCCTGATCTGTGACCTGAGGGCGTGTCCCCCCCTCCCGGCCTAATCACCTGCTGCCTCTCCCAGCCCATGGTCTTGTGAACTAAAAATAAAATCCTAAGCCCCCCCCACCTGCTGACTGAATGGACCCCTCTTGGCAAGGGGACCCCAGACAAACCTTAACGCCTTAAAACAAATGAAAGGGCACCATTTGGTAAAGGGAGGATGGTCACAGCCCCGGTCACAGCCCCAGCGCCACAGGAAAAGGGCTGTGCACAGGACTGAGGGCAGTGGGACCTGAACCGGAGGGGACAGCAGCAGCCTAAGTCCTGCTGGTTTCCACTAAATGGGAATAGAGGCTCAGGATCCTCAGACGCTCAGACTGTTCCAAGAGGAGGGAGAGATCTGGAATTTTATAGGCAATCTCTCACTTTTTAGATGTTAATTCATTAATGTTTTAAAACACTGTGAGATCCAACTAAAACACCTCTGCAAGCCAAACCTGGCCCAGGACCACCGTTTGTGACTTCTATGTGAATACAGCCATTTCATAATGATAACAATGAAAATGATAATGTTAATAATGTAATAAAAAGCATTGAGTGCTCACCATGGGCCAGACGTTATTCCAAGTGTCTCATACGGGCATCTCTTGTCACTCTATGGTACTATGAGGTGCGTAGAGACTATTATCATCCTCATACTTTATTCAGAAAAAATGGAGACAAATAACCTCCAAAAGGTTAAGAAACATGCCAAGGCCACACTCTAGGCAGTGTCAGGGCTCCAGCCCCGCGGCCCGACCCCGTGGGGGGCACTGCGCTGAGCCACCTGCACGCACAGCGCAGGACAGGGGCAGTCCCTTGTGAGGCCTGTGGTATAGTTTCAAAAACGCTGGTATAAGATACACAAAGATGCAAACTGACCCCTCTAAAGCGGTAGGATTATAAGCAACTTCTTTCTTTTCTTTGGTTTCCAAATATTCTTTTATGCTTTTTAAACAAATGTGGTGGGATTGTTCATTAAGCCCTGTGCGAGCCCCAGCCTAGCTCTGCCCCCGACCCTGGGGGAAAGGGACACCCCCCCCCCAGGGCAGATTTCCCCAACCTCTGGGTGATGCGACCTTGAGGTAGGAGAAATAAAAATAAAATCCCAAGCCCCCAACTGACTGAGTGGACCCCCCTCTTGGCCAAGGGGACTTCAGAGAATCCTGTGCCCCCTCCCTGCCGGCTGCCCTCAGCTTCCTTCTCTGAGGGAGACTGGCTCCGCCGCTGATTTCAGCCAGCCTGGCGCTCCTCCCTTTGGCGGTTTCAACACAGCTGCGCAGCTTTCCCTCCTGATAGGAGAGCCCTGACCACGGGGAGGTTCTGACCAGTCTGTAGAAGTTGTGCACAGCCAGCCTCCGTGTCCTCTGCTTCACCTTTTGATGTCAGATGGCCGAAAACTCTACCCTTGGGTCATGCTAATGCTGCCATTTTTTGAACATGGGATCCATGGAAGTGTCATGAAGCTCAATTGCGCATGCACATGCTTCTCCTCTCATAAATATTCATGACTCCCCTTAAAGCTTATTAAATATGTATATTCAGCCACCCTGCTCAGCATAAACTCCTGTTCCCCTTACCCGTCCCTCAAAGTGCCTATTTTTGGCTTTTGGTTGGAGCCTATGCTTCCCAGCCTCTCAGAATGGCACCTGCAGACGGTAACCCTTTATGAGAAAGAAAGCTTTCCTGTCCAACCATACACACCTGTGACAGCCCTCCCGTCCAGCCGTACACACCTGTGACAGCCCTCCCGTCCAGCCGTACGCACCTGTGACAGCTCTCCCATCCAGCCGTACGCACCTGCAACAGCTCTCCTGTCCAACCATACACACCTGTGGCAGCTCTCCCGTCCAGCTCGTACGCACCTGTGACAGCTCTCCCGTCCAGCCGTACGCACCTGTGACAGCTTTCCCGTCCAGCCATATGCACCTGTGACGGCTCTCCTGTCCAGCCGTACGCACCTGCAACAGCTCTCCTGTCCAGCCATACGCACCTGTGATTCTTCAGTTGACAGGTGAAGAGCAAGCACTGTGGGTCTTAGTCCCAGTGACTGTGTGTATGTGTGTGTGCGTGTGTGTACATGTGCCTTTGGCATGTGTGTGCGTGTGTGTATGTGTGCCTTTGGCATGTGTGTGGACATATGTGTTGGGTGGGCTTGGGGGCTGGATATGTGGATATGTATTCTGAAAGTTTTTCTCAGATAATTCTGCTGGCCATATCCCATTCTGGTTGAGAACAATTGTGTAAAATGCATTTAAAACATTAAACCTAATCTTTAATACCACTAGGATGAAATCTACTAGCTGAGCCCATCCACTTAGTCTTACTAGAAATGAAAAACCTTGTTTTCTACACTGTGTTATCAAAGTAGTTTGAGCTCCTTAAGTAAGATAATAAAATACAAAAAGTAGAAGGAAAAAACATACACAAAGTACCATAACATAACCGCTATTTATACTTTTGTATATTTCCCCTTGGTCTTTTAAATATTCATAAATAAATGTGTGTATGTTGTCCAAATATACAACTAATCTTGTACCTTCTTTTTTAAAGTTAACATTATACCCTAAGTATTTCCATGTTGCTAACATTGTTTATCGGGAAAGCTATTCAGTGGCTTTGTAACATTCTACCAAGTACATTTGTAATAATTTTTTCATCTTTCCCATGAGCAAATATTTCGGGGTTTTTCCCTCAAGTTTATTATTATAAAAGTGTTGAAATGAATCTCTGCCCATTTTTCCCATATTTTGGTTTAGTTCTCAGCATAGATTCCCAGAGAGGAAATTAATGAGTAAAAGCATATAAACATTTTTAATCTCACAAAATTGTTGCAGAATTTATTTCAAAAAATTTTGAAATGATTTATTTTCCTTCCAACAGTGTGTGAAAGTACCTATTTTTACACAACCTCCCTAGCTTTGGGCAATCTCTCTTAAGTACAGGAAAAAAAAAAAAAAGAGAAAGAAAAAACAACTTGCTATTTTAAAACAACTCCACACAAGATGCACATGGTGATAGGAATACCCATCACATATTTCAACAGGAAATCTCCTGGTTTATAGCTTTTCAATCAGGAGAACTGAAGCAAATCTGAGAAAAACGACAACAAAACCTATTTTATTTGACAATTTCCTAAGCACTCTTTATTGAATCGTGTATCTTTTCTCTACTCATTTAAAGTATTATTTCTGTCTTGTCCTCAAAACATTCAGTGTACTTGATTCTGGATTTTCTATCCTTTTTCTCTTGTCTCTCTCTTTTTTTTTCTGGCTGGTATCACAATATTTTAATCATTATTCCTTTGACATAGGTCAGTATGTGACAGTGCCAATACCCCTCATTATCGTTTTATAAACTATCACTGTCAGGACTATTTTTTTATCTTTTCTTTCCTAAACAACAATTCTGCCATGATTTTGTAGGGTCTCATATTTTTTATTGGGAATTTGATTTACTGATCACTTTGAGAAAACTGATATATCAACAATACTGAGCCTTTCATTAGGTCACGTGGGTTGGTGTCTTCCTTAAAAACTGACAAACTAGGGGCTGTGCACAGTGGCTCATGCCTGTAAACCTAACACTTTGGGAGGCCAAGGCAGGAGGATTGCTTGAGGCTAGGAGTTTGAGACCAACCTGAGGGAGACCCTGTCTCTATGAAAAATTGAAAAATTGGCTGGGTGTGGTGGTGTGCACCTTTAGTCCCAGCTACTTGGGAGGCTGAGTCAGGAGGATCACTTGAGCCCAGGAGTTTGAGGTTGCTGTGAGCTATGATGACACTACTGCACTCTAGCCCAGGGGACAGAGAAAGATCCAGTCATAAAAAACAAACAAACAAACAAACAAAAAAAAAACAACTTGGGAGTAAAATTAGCTAGGAAAGGAAATAGGAATATATTTTAGTGGTGAGCAACAGCACTAACAGTCATCTGAAGTCAACAGTGGTGATTACAGAAAGGTCAAGCTGAACTAATTGTATAAATCCTCCGCATGCTGTCTTCATTAAGAAAAGAACCCAAACTAGCATTTATAGGAACACTTAGCAAAGATTAACCTAGAATCTCACAAAAGTGTATGTGTACTCAAGATATGTTCAGAGATGTGTTTCTGAGTTCCTGCAGCTGGATTCGGAGCAGGTCAATTAGCTCTCTTCACTGAAGGTCGGCTTCAGGGTCATGGACAATTAAGCCAGGGCTGTTGGACCACTTGAGTTAAATTTAAACTACTGACAATTCGAGAATGAGCTAATAAGGGAGCCCCTCCAGTTGGCTGTGGGTTTCATCATAAAATGAAGCAACAGGAGGAAGTCTGGATGTCAGGTTGGATGTTAATTACATTTAGTGCCTAGTCTCTGAAGTTACTATTTGGCATCGACTTAAAGCTACAGATGATTTCCATCACAAGTTTTCCATCAAAGCTTCTCGTTCAAGATGACATCCTAACCTTTTGCAGTTTTTATGTCCATTGCTCTACCAAATCCCCATGAAAATGACCTGACAGAGAACTGGGTCGTTCTCCAAGACCATGGAGAACTAGGAAAAGGAGCCATCCAAATTCCTAAATCCCTGATTACTTGCTATAAGAAATGGTGCCAGAAAAAAAATGGGATAAGGGAAGGTGAACCATCCCACTGTCTTCCAGGGGCTGCAGGTCATGGTAGTTCAGCTAATGGGGCAGTGAATTTCAGTCCTACTGCAGCCCCAGTCTGGGGCAACCACAGCCTACAGTAACCCCCTACAGAGAGAGGCGGGGAGGGCGCTGAGCGGAGCAGGAAATCTGTTGCTCCAGCTCCTGCTGAAGTTTGCCCCGAGCAAGTCTGCAGGGAGACAGAGGCTCAGAACCCCCAGCTGGCTGCAGATGTGCAGACGGCCACCGCTGGTGCCAAACCAAGGACACTGTCCCAGCACAGGACTTCCAAGTTCCTCTGCCGCCTGCTAACTGCAGTTCCTACCTTGCACATCAAATTACATTAAATCTACCAAAAGAACAGGTCAAGAATTCTAAGCCTTCCCATTCTTTCATCCGGGTTGGATTTCTGTCTGTTAGGCTTAAAAAAAAATCCGAGTTTCAGCGGATGGAGAGCTGGCTATCAACAGGCCCGTTCAGGGAAACTGAACCTCTGTGAGACAGGGCTCTTTCAAAGAACAGAAGAAAACTTAAAAAAAAAGAAATCAAGGTTAAGAAACTTGAAATATGGATGTTCCTGGTCTGTTTTAGAAGAAAATAAAATGAAAAAAAAAGAAACTAGAAATATTAATATATATTCTAAACGAGATTTCAAGAGATATTATTCTTTCTTCATGACTGTTTCACTAATGAGATCTGAAAAAATGAGAGAATTCTTAAAGTGTTATATGCCAAACTAAACAACAAAGACCTGTTGTTTAGTTGTTGTTCCAGACTGTTGACAGTCTGGAAATCAGAATATTGTCTTCTATACATACTTTATGGGAAGAGAAAAGTGTGCTTAGGAAAAACTCCTGCAAAATTAAAGAGGAAACTAGGGCAAAGGAAGACATGGAATTCAAGAATCAATGGAAATAAACCAGAAGTGCAATGAAGAGGCACTCCGGGTAGGAGCATTAACATGAATGACATCTGGAGAGTGGAAAAGCAGCCGCCAGAGTGGGAGAAGATGTTTGCACTCCGTGTGTCCAACAAAAGACATCATCTACAGCATATGTAGAGTTCCTAAAAATCAGTAAAAATAAAATAGTAAAACCATTGCAACAGTGAAAAGGACAAATGGTTTTACAAAAGAGGATACCCAATGACCAATAAACCTCTGAAAAGATGTGCAACTTCATTAGTCATTAGGGGAATGTAAATTAAACCCCCTGTGACCATCAGCATGGCTAAAATTCAAAACAAAACAACACTAAGTGTGGACAAGGACATGGACCAAGTGTAACTTTCATACACTGCTCATGGGAGTGCAAATTGGCACAACCACTTTGGAAGACTATTGTAAGTGCAATAGCAACTCTTGGATCAAGGACTTGGATTCCCAGATCTGGGCTCTTCCTGCTGTTTACCAGAAACGTATCCAGGGGCTCTGTGCATTGGGACCCGCTCTTTGAGAGTATCTGGCTTAGTGTCAGTCAGGGTCCCAGCAGGAAACAGATGGCACCCCCAGACTCTGTCTCCCTGGCAGCCACATACGGGCCAAGCCTACAGCTGAAACCCGGGGCTCTGTCCTCAGCCTTGGTCCTTGTCACCACCACTCCCACAGAGGTAGGACTTCCCATCCAACTTCAGTGTCCACCGCAGTAGAGCTTCTGCTTCCACGGAGGGCACTGCAGGAGTCCCACCGAAGTTGAGGGTACCATCGTGTTGGGCTCCCATGACAGTGGACCAATAGGCAAAGAAAGGAATTGCTCTAGTGACATTTTGAGCCAGACAATTCTTTGTGGCAGGGTCCGTCCTGTGCACTGTAGAGTATCCAGCAGTTCTCTGGCCTCTACCCTCTACGTGCCAGTAGCACCCTCCACCACCCATTGGGACAACCAAAAATATCTCCAGAAATTGCCAAATGTCTCTTGGAGGACAAAATTGCTCCCATATGAGAACCACACTGATTTAGGGGCATTATCCTCAGCAGTGGAGAAATCATAAGGTTTTGGATGAGTAAACTTCGGTTCTGCTATCACAGAACATCACTGGATTTACTCTGTAAGAAGGGGCTGCTGTCCTGCTGAGTGGTGGCGAAGCCCGCGAGGTGCAGCTTCTAGGCCAGACTTCAGGGCTGCTTCCGCGGCCCAAGGCTAGTTTACCAGATAACCTTCGGGCCCTGCCCCAGCGCTACAGATAGTTTTCCCTGTAAACATTTCTGAAAAAGATAAAGCTTATATTTTCTTAATACCTTTAACAATACTTGAGACAGCTTGGTATTGAGAAAAGAGAATGTGCTAGAATCAGAGGGCATCTGGAATCCTGGCTGCGCTCTATCGCAGCCGGGGGAGGTCAATTCCTGACCTCTGGTGGTGGCTGAGGGTCGGGGGAGGCTCCGCAGCCCGTAAAATAACCTAACCCAGGAGGAGTAAATGACAGAACCCTGAGAAGTATTCACAACACCTTCGCTACTCGTTTTGTTCTTTTCTTCTGTGTGAGGATGTGGGGTTCCTGTTACCCTCCCTTGTCCTTTCCCTGTGACCATGGTAACAGCATCAGGGTGCTGTGCATTATCTTGTTTGTCCTCCTGACATGGGCAGAACTGGTGCTTCACCCAAACAAAGACAGAACCAGCGACTTTTAGGACACCTGCTGAGCAGACAGGAAATAACCCCAGGTAAACAAATAGGTGTGGCCTGGGGAGGAGGCTTTGAGGGGTCTGGTTGCTGGGCTGGGTGGGGAGGGCTGGGAGAAGGGCTGGGGGAAGGGCTGGGGGGAGAGGGGTGGAGGGCTGGGGTTGGGAGAGGACTGGGAGAAGGGCTGGGGGAAGGGCAGGGGGTGCTGGGGGGAGACGGCTGGGGAAGGTTTGGGGGAGGGTGGGGACAGCGCTGGGGGAGCAGGTGCCAGTGGACAGAGCCTGTTTCAAAGCCTCTTCCTGAAAAAGCCATCTGGGGGGCAGTGGAGGGGTGAGGGAAACAGGGAAGCCTGCGTGTGCGGGTCACACAAGGACACAGACTTCCTCACACACACTCGCACATGCTTACACTTTTGTTTAGACTCACACACATGTGCAAACAGGCTTGTAAACACGTACACAGGCCGTCATACAGATTCTCACCCAGGTTTTCACACACACTTGCTCACTCAGACTCTCTGACACGCTCATACGTGTGCACCCGCATGCACGCTCACACACATGCACACACACACTCATGGACAGGCATACACATCACACAGTAACATGCACACTCACACACTCGCGTGCACTCCATCACACACGCACACTCACATGCCACATGCCCACACGCCCTCACGTGCACGCACACACACCCTCGCTCACACACCCTCCTCACTCGCCCTGGAAGCGCCCTCCCGCTGCCTCTGTGACTCAGGCCCAGCAGGCGCAGCAGCACATGACAGGCTTGGCACGGCCGCCCGGTCTTCCCTGCCTCGTCCTCTGTGAGTCAGAGCCTCTTGTTGATATTCAACCCCTCCAAGAAGCTGGGTTTCTTCCAGGTGCTTTCTCGGGTGCCAGGGGCCGTGCCGGGGACAGGGGTGGGAATAAAAAGGGTCCTTTCAATGGCAGCCTAGACAGGAGGGGTGCAGGGGTGTCCCCGGGGGGCCGGCCTGTTCCCGGGTCACGCGTGGCCTCCAGGGCCAGGGCAGGAGCACTGGATCCAGGCTTGGGAGGGGCTGGTGCCCACGTGGGAGCCCGATGCCGGGGACGTGTCGCCCAGGGCCGGGTCCTGCCCCAAGGAAATAAGAACCCGACACAGCCCTGACTCAGAAGTCGGTCGGCTGACAGGCTGGGCGTCTTGGTTTTAGCCCATGTGGCCCTCATGAAATCCCAGGAAATGAAATTTCAGTAAATAAAGGTGCTGCCCTGAGAGTTCCGGGAGGGCCTTTATCCTAGAGCTGCTGACGGATCGTGACCAGGGCCGGATGAAGACGGTGCTTTAGGAACTGGTTCCTCGTGGCGTCTGTCAACACATTCTTTACAGCGAGGGGAAAGTAGAGCATTGCAGCTGCCAGAAATGCACACAATGTGGAGACTGACTGTAACTGCTTCTCCAGGAGCTTAAACCCAGTGACAAACAAAAACCCAGATGCAACTAACGGCAACATTTTCTTTTAACCAGACCAACCGTCCTACACTCTGAGACCCTCCAGTGACGCTGGCTGGCACCCCTGGTCGATGCCAGCTGCTGAAGGCTCGGGCGTGGCGCCCTGCAGGGAAGCTGCCTTGGGGAAGCAGCGTCCACCCGCTCCGCAGCGAAGTCACACCCCTGCCCCCCAGCACCCTGCCTGGGCTGGAGTGGGTGCAAGCAGGATGCAGGTGTCGAGGGGCACCGGAAGGCGAGGAAGGGGCAAGAACAGCCTGCGGGCCCCTCGGCAGTCAGAACGATGGCCCGTGGGCCTCTTTCAGCAGAAGAGAAGATTCTCACCAAACGTGCTCTTCCTGCGGGCAGTGTGCAAGCAAAGCCCATGTGCCCCCTGAGAGTGCGGCTCGTGTGACAGCCAGGAGCTTTCCAAACGTGCTCCCACAGCCCTGGCTGTCCCAGCGCCCACGGGGAGCGCCGGGGCGGAGGGGTGGGGAGGCTGTTCTACGGCTTTCTGCTCAAGCCGAGGCCTGGGGTGGTGCAGACCTTGGGCCACTGGTAGGGAGAGCCTGAAAACGACAGTGTGGGGTGGGTGTGGCAGCCCTGGGCGGCTGCTGTTTAACAAAGACCTTGTGAAATGTCTGAGGGTGGCCAGGTGGCCTTTCACAGGATCTTGAGAAAAGTCCCTTATTTCAACACAGGGTATGCCTGGGGTTGTATGTTTCCACCATTATCCCCGAACTCTCAGCCAAACGGAATGAAAATGCGTGGACTGGCCTCGGCTGAGCCGTGTGGGGTTCATGCCAGAGGAGACGGGTAGACCCCTGTCCCCTGCTGAGGCCAGCTGAGGGCCACGCCAACGCCACCAAGGCAGCACAGCTTCACGGTGGAGCACGGTTTCACAGCCAGCACAGCCGGCAGCAGACCGTGCTCCTGCGACCACTGGGGGACCCTGCAGCCAGGGCCACTCTGCCCTGCAGGCTGACCTAGAGCAGTTCGGGGTAGCGCCTCAGGCAAAAGTGATTCTTTTGCTTTAAAAATGTTGAAAACAATGGGTTTCTTTTCCAAACGTCTTTCTTACTACTCTAAGCTGAATTTAAACACTAGAGAATGAACTCAATTAGAGACATGCATGCTAAAAACAACCAAGTCTCTTTTCGGATGTCTGGACCTTGTTGGGTGATCAGGATTCCAGGGAGCATGGATGGAAAATCACGCCAAGGGGTCAATGCATGTCAGAGGCTGTTTTTCTAAAACCATGAAGACTTGGGTTCCCAAAGATAGTTTTGGAAGTTGGAGTAAAAACCAGCCAAAGCTGATAGAAGCCACGTTCCAGGGACTAGAAGACACTGTACTCTTTCTACATCATTTTGTAAACAGGGAAGAAACATGCTTTTTAGGTCTGACGCGGACACACCGGGAGCTGTGGTACCTGCTGTCCCCACACTTGAAAGCCGACCCTTCCCACTCTGAATGTCTGGGTGTGTCCTCCACACTCGGAGCAAACCTATGGTGATGACGCTGAATGGCTTAGCTCAGACATGTCCTTTGGAACTTGGAGACGAGTAATTAGTTGAGTCCGTGCTCATATTCGTCACCCCAGGACCCTCTCCAAGGCGGGGTGAGCCCCCATGCGTGTCCTGTCCATGCACCGGGAGCTGCTCTGCTGGGCCCTCCCTCCGAGGTCCACTCTACCTGTCACAGCCTCTGCAGACATGCTCCAGTGCGAGAGAGGCAGCAGCTCCCTGGAACACATTTTCTCTCAAATGTGCCACGAATGGAAACAACTCTCAGGTTGGCACTTGGCTTGTCACCCGCATTAGTGAAGCAAGGACGCGAGATGCACAGATAGCAACCACACTGCGCCGGGGCAGGTTGCCATGTGGCTGCAGGGCAGGCCCTGAGACACCTGATGCTGCCTCTGTCACTTTTGAGAGTCAACACTGATGACCACTCGGGACTTCTCTCTTCTCTCCAATGCAAAGGACACACAACAAAATGGGGTTGGCTTGCTAATAAGTAAGGAGGAAGAGCACAGATTAGTGCCCACAATCAAAGAAAGGGCTCTACATTAGCGTTCTGCAGCTGCTGTAACATTAGTGGCTTAAATCTAACACATTTATTCTCTTACAGTTCTGAAGGTCAGAATTCAAAATCAGTCTCCCCAGGCTAAAGTCAAGGCCTCAGCAGGGCCAGTTCCTCCTGGAGGCCTCAGGGGAGAACCAATGTCTTTGTCCTTCCCAGAGCCTAGAGGCCGCTGCATCCCTTGGCCCACGGTCCCTTCCTCCCTCCCTCCCTCCCTCCCTCTGACCCAGCCTCCCTCCCCGCCGCGGGGCCTTGTCCCTCCTCGCTGGCTGTGCCTCCTCCACTTACAAGAGACCTTGTGATGACACGGGGCCTGCCCAGATAGTGCAGGATCATCTTCCTATTTTAACACCCTTAGTCTGCTCATGCTGCTATAACAAAATGCCACAGACTGGGTCGTTTATTAAAAATAGAAATTTATTTCTCACAGTTCCGGAAGCTGGGAGATCCAAGGTCAAGGCACAGGCAGCATTGGTGTCTGGCGATGGCTCCCTCTGTGCTTCCAGGACAGCACCTCGTTGCTGTGTCCTCACTTGGCAGAAGAGGGAGGGAGGAAGGGACAAGCGCTGTGTCCTCACGTGGCAGAAGAGGTGGAAAGAGCAGGCAGCCCTCTGGAGCCTCTGTTGTGAGGGCCTTCGTCCCATTCCTGAGGGCTCTGCTCCCAGGACTTAGTCACCTGCTAAGGACCCCATCTGTTAACGCTACCACATTGGTGATGAAGTAACATGTTATTCCTTTTTCCCCCTGATGCCTTCAGAGTCACAAGTGTTCTCTCATCTACTGTGTCGTGTTCCCTGTATGTAGTGCCCCTCTCTGCAGAGCTTCTCCCTCAGGAGGATCAGACCTCCCAGCCCTGCTGAGCCAGGCATGACTGACGCGTTGGCCAGCGAAACATACGTGAGAATGATGGGTGTCACTTCTGGACAGGAGCATCAGGAGCCAGCAGGTGACTCAGCTCCTCTCTTCTTCCTCTGCCCCGTTCCACACAGAGGCTGCTCTGTGCCCTGGAACCTGGTGTGAAGCTGGGAGAGCCTCTGCGGACCCTCGTGGGCAGGTGGCAGAAACATCAAAGAAATACTTGCTAGTGTAAAGCACCAAGATTTGAAGGTCATTTGCTAGTGCAGCAAACCTTAGCTTATCCTGACTGCTATAGCAGTTTCCACAAGCAAGTGGAATAGCTGAGTGCTTGGAGCTAATTTTCTGGTGAGAGCTGGGTGCTGTTCTACCCTGTGCCACAGTCAAAGGTAAGGCCACACGCTTTGAAGGTGCAGGGCCAGCCCGACTGTCCCTGATGATGTTAGTGGCTGGCCCAGGGCTAAGCCCATGTCATTAACCAGTCCCCTGCTGGAGTTCCCTTACCCCAATACTGCAGGTGAATTTTAGTGAATGTACACGATAATTTGGTTAGGTTCTGTATATTTTAATTTTTGTTTAAATTTCGCCCACATGTGGATTTGATCTTCCAAAGTGGTGAACTACAAGTGTATGACAACCTCATGATAATAACACCTTGGCTGGGTCTTTTAACTTTTTTTTTCTTAATTATAGGGGAATTTAGCTCCAAATTCACCACAGATTTTCTATCTTGCCAAGTCTTATCTTAGTAAACTCATCCATTCCACTCTTATGACAAAAGGACCGATGTCTCAAGGGCCAATCACAAAAATTAAAAACAAAGAAAATAAATAAAATCTCTCTTCAAAAATATCTAATAACTCAAGAGCACTTTCTCCAGGCTTTCGAAAAGCCTTATTTAAGTCTCTGCAGGGACCGTGCTAAGCCAGCAGCAAGGGTGATCTGACTTCCAAAGAATGGGCCCGAGTGAATTATGGCAGCACATTTCAAACAATGAGAAAACCAGGGACAGTGAGGGTGGGAGTCAAACAGATGTCTGGCCCTGGCCAGCTGCCCACTGTGGCCGCCTCAGCACGAGAGGGCTTCCAACAGAGCGTCACCCCCATGTCTGGTTTTCCATGTGCTACCTTGAGGTGGGGGTCGGTGGAAAAGCAGAAAAGCCACCCTGCGCAGATTCCTGCATCTAGAATAGCAGCTCCGGTCACATGGTAGACACCAGGCATGACATCAGAACATTGAGCCAAGATAACGCTGAAAACTAAGGCCTCCCAATCTTTTGAAATTGGTCCGTATTAAATTGCCGTGGGCAAAACACTTCCCACATTTCCATTTATATCCTTTCTGTTTTATGGGAGAGATGGGATGAAAACCCTGTGTACCAGTCGGCTAAAAATCAGGATTAGCAGGGGAGGCATGCAGCAGACTTAAGGCTGCCAAGTGGATTGGAAATTTCTTGGACCGTTCTCCTTGACATCATTCACAGCCCAACCTCACAAACAACCTAATCCAGTTTTTAAATCATGTTCATCAACGGACACAGAGCACCATGAATAGGTTCCTATCACCTTACGCACTGTTGTGCATTGGCATTTTGCCCTTTGTCCTGAATTGCCCTTCTTAGGGCTCAGGCACAGGCACATAACTGGAACATTATTAAATCAAAATTTTTTTTGGCAATTCCTCCCATCATGTGACTCACAAGTGGAAAATGGCCTGGTTCCTCTTCTATCCAGAAGGAAGCCTTTCCCTACAGCTCAACCCAGGAGAAAATCCTGATTCACATCTGGGATGTGCACACGCTGGTCAGGCGGGTGCCAGCGGTGTGCGCGGTAAAGTCCCCTCCTGCCTCGAAAATGACACGCAAAGGGCTCCAGATATCCCGCTGTCTCAGTGAACCCAGGAAAACATCATCGACCATTAACGTCGGTAAAATTTTCACCCTGGTTTTAGCTCGTCTTTAGAAATTTAGGTGAAATTACACCATCTTTTCTACTACATTTTGAATGCTTCCTTTACTTAGAAAAGCAGCAAATTCAGAGGAAAGTTATTCCTTTGCTCAACCGCAAAAATTTGATCAGATTACCCAAGGTCATTAACTCTACTAAAAAGGCAAAGCCCACCTTCCTCCAGTGGCAGTGTTGCCAGTAGTTCTCACGTGAGAGCAAATCCAGGCATGGCAGTTTATAACCAGGAAGTACTTACCCCACTTCACGGGCAGCCCAGCCAACGGCCAATAGACGCCTTTGTTTTCCTGCTTTTCAATGCAGAGTTTAACTGCAGGTTGATGTAAAAATCCCCTAGACACACTAAGCTGGAAGACTGCTGGAAAAGAGCTGATCTCCCCAGCAGGTGTACCAATCCCTGCTGCCACCATTTGGGTGGACGGGGACCAGGGCTGGATGCTGCTGGGTGGAGATCTGTTCTTCCTGCCTTGGCTATAAAAAGTGGAGAAGGGTAAGGAGAGGGGACACCTGAAGATTGTCCCTGACATAACCCGTGTGTGAACATTCCTCCAAAACATCCTTGATCAACGGTTACTGAGCTTGGCTTCAGCGGTATCTGACTGATAGGATTCTCACTCCGAGACAATCCAGTATGCACAAGTCACATGTGGCCACAGAGCACTTGGAACCTGGTAGTCCAAATCGGGCTCTGCCCTAAGCGTAAAATACACACGAGGTTTCAAAGACTTAGTATGAAGAAAAGAATGTAAATTATCTCATTCATATTTTTTATATTGATGACATGTTGAACTGATAATATTTTGGATTGGGCTAAATAAAATATGTTGTTAAAATTAATTTTATCTGTTTTTCTTTTTCACTTTTTTACTGTGGCTACTAAACACTTTGAAATTACATATGGGGCTCGCCTTCTGTTTCTATCAGACAGCACTGGTCTAGACGGTTAAAAAGCTCTTCTTTATGTTCTCGATTTTTGCCTTCTGGAGCAAAAAACAAAATTCTTCCACCTGACAGTTGGTCCGGTATCTGATGACAGTCATCATCCCCATCCCATCTTTTCTTCTCGTGCCCAATAGCCCCTCCTCTCACTAATATTCTTTCTATGACACGTGCTAAGGATTATTTATCCAAAACTTGGAAGAGGTCAAAATTATTGCTGCTATCTTGCTGGACAACTTTAATAAGCCCAGTTGACCTTCAGTGGGCTCTCTTAGGGAATGTCACTTTGATTTTACAGGGCTGTAAAACATCTGGTTTCTTATTCATTGTGGACAGAAACTTGTAGAAACAAGAGAACAAGTAATGTTCTTATAATCTGAGATGAGAAGCAAAAATTCTGCAACTAGATCCCTGGGAGTTACGGTGAGGGCATTCAGTTGGGCTGTGCTCTCAAGCCCCCGCATTCCAGCTGTTAAGGACACAGCCCCACATGGGTCGTGGTTTAGGTCGTGCATATTCCACATCTTAGGGGAAGCATCCTGGCCCCATCAAGTTGTCCCCAGCTGGCACACTAGTGGGCCCTGAGTCGGCCATTCCACCATTCTATGAGACTGGATATGTCTGGGTATGGAGAACTTAAAACTGATGGATCTCATGGTCATGCACCCATTGTCACTTCTTTTTCATAAAATGGGCCCCTTGGACTGAGGCGATGTTCTTTAGGATTCACTGCCAACAGATGAGACATTTTATGTGTTCTTAGAAGCCGGTGCTGGAGAAGGTACCTGTGGAGCGTGGAGGGCAAACCCCACCCACAGCAGATGTCATTACCAGTGAGGAAGCAACTCTGCTCTGTCCAGGGTAGAAGGGGCCAACATAACCCATTTGCTACCGAGTGGTGTCTGGTCTCCTTCAGGAATGGGGCCGTATCAAGGACCCATATCACTTTGCACTGCTGCCGGGTCAGCAGAGGCTTCTGGGAAGGGATTCAGGCTGCTTCCACTCATGGTGGAAGGGCAAGGGGAGCTGGTGTGTGCATATCACAAGGTGAGTGAGGAGGCAAGGAGAGGGGAGGTGCCAGGCCTTTTTCAACAAACTACTCTTGAGGAAACTAATAGAGCAAGAACTCACTACCAGAAGTATGACACCAAGCCATTCATGAAGGATCTAGCCCATAACCCAAACACCTCCCACCATGCCCCACCTCTAACATCAAGGATCAAATTTCAACATGAGACCTGGCAGGTTCAACATGAACCACAGCATTGGCATAACATTGTTCACAATATCCTTGTGCCAACTGTTTTTGCTTTTCCACTACTGGTATGTATGATTTGTTTTCTCATTTCTTATTAGTCTTGCTAGAGAGATTTATCAATTTTGTTAATCTTTTCAAAGACCCAACTTTCGGTTTTGTTGACTTATCACTACTGTATTTTTGTTTACTATTTCATTAATTTCTGGTCTCAATGTTTTCCTTCTACTTTATTTGTATTTGATTTGTGATTTTTGATTTGTTGAAAAGTTTAGATTACAGATTTTCAGTCTTTTTTCTAATAATTTTTTTTCAGTCTCTACATTTATCTCCAGTCATACTTTGGCTGAATTCCATAAGATTTGTTAACTATAACCTTCATGAAGCTAAAAATATTTTTAAATGTTCTCTTTTTTGACCCACAGGTACATTTAGAAGTATTACTGCATAATTTCTAAGCAGTTGGAGATTTCCTAATAATTTCTACGTTTTCACTGATTTCTAGTTAATTCCACTGTTTTCAGAGAATAAACTTATTTTAATTTCTATCGTTTGTAATGTATTAGGACTTTATGACCCAATAGGTGCTCAACTTTGCTAAATGGTTTATACAGCATAAAAATCTATATTTCATTATTTTGGGGTACCGTGTTTTATGTATGCCAATTAGGTCAAGTTTGTCACTTCTATGTTCTTGCTGGCTGGTATTGTCTGTTTATGCCATCAGCTATTGAGACACGCGTGTTAATGTCTTCCAGTGTGGTTTTAGATGATTGATTCTTTTCTCCTTTAAGTTCTGTCAACTTCCACTTGATTATATTCTGAAGATAAATTTAGAATTGCTACATATTCCTGTTGCCTGTTGGACCAATCCCTGTTGTAGAATAACGGACCCACAAAGATGTCCATATCCTAATCCCTGGAACCTGTGAATATGTTAGGTTACATGAGAAAGGGAAATAAGGATTGTGGACAGAATTAGGTTGCTAATCATCTTATCTTAAAATAGTATGATTATCTTGAATTTCTAGGGGGGTCCAGTGTAGTCACAGTGATCCTTAAAGGTGGAAAAGGGTAGCAGAAAAGAGGAACAAAGAGACGGCAATACGAAAACAACTCAACCCAATGTTGCTGGCATTATAGGTGGAGGAAGAGGGTCATGAGCCAAGGAATGTGGGTGGCCTCTAGGAGCTGGAAAGAGCGAGGTAACAGCTTGTCCCATCCAACCTCCAGAAAGGAATGCAGCCCTGTTGGCATTAGCCTGGTGAGCGCCACTTTCGATTTCTGAACTGCAGAACTGTAAAATACATCTGTGTTGTTTTAAGCCATTAAGTTTGTGGTAATTGGTTACAGCAGCAGTGATAGGAAACTAATGTAATCTCTTTTTCATTAAAATTATTTTTGATCTCTAATAATTATTCTTGCCTTTAAATCTGCTTTGTCTAATACAGTTTTCCCTCAGTACCCAGGGGACTGGGTCCATGACTCCCTAGGATACCAAAATCTGTGGATCCTCGGGTCCCTTAAATAAAATGGTATAGTATTTGCAAATAACTTACACATACCCTCCCCGTCCTTGAAATTATCTCTAGTTTATAATACAATGTAAACAGTTGTTATACTATATTTTTAATTTTTTGTTATATTAAATTTTTTTCCTGTGTATTTTTGATCCTCAGTTGAGTCATGGATGTGGAACCTGAGAGACATGGAGGGCAGACAGTATTACCAAAGCTGCACCAGCTTTCTTTTGGTATTTGCATTCGTATATCTTTCTCCAACTTTTAAATTTAACAACACAGGAACATTGAAAGTGTATCCTCTTGTCAACAGCAGAATTAGAGTTTTTTTTCTTTAAACACTTTAAAAATGCCACTTCATTGTGTGGCTTTATTGCTGCTCCTTTGAAGATAACTGTCCCCTCCTGGCCCTCCCTCTGTACTTTTAATATATTTTGTCTCTGGTTTTCATTAGTTTTACTATGGCGCGTCAGGGTGTGGTTTTCTTTGCATTTACCCTCTGTGGGGTTTTCTGAATTTTTTGAATCTGTGGCTTGATTTCTTTCATCAGTTTTAGAAAATTCTGCACCAGAGTTCCAAGTATTTTATTTTTCTGCTGTTTTCTCTCTCCTCCTTGGATTCCAATTACACACATGGTAGATCTATTTGCTGTGTACCACATGTCTGTAACACTCTTTGCAGTTAAGTTCTATTATTTTCTCTCTACGCTTCAGTTTGAATGTTTTATATTGACCTATTTTCCAGCAGCAGTTTTACTAATGTTCTACCTCTGGTTTATACTTACAAGCAACTCCCTTTACCCCTCAGCCTTGTTGAATGGAGCCCAATACAGCAAGACTTCAGGAAAACTGAGCTGTTTCTTAAAGGTTTTTGACTTGACTTTTTGGCCTCATACCCCTCGCAAACAGCACAAATGTCTTGAAGGACAAACAGTATAGTGTTCAGCCCTCTTGAGTCTCTATTTTTATCAACCCAGCCCTGTGAAAGTGCCCAAATTCCACAGGTTGCTAGGTTTCCCAGCAGTGGAGCCCTGCCCAGTCAAAGCTTAGACCTTGCTGTGCCCAGAATCAGCAAATGCCTCCTCAAAAGTTACTGCAGATGACCTCTTTGTAGCCCTCCACTCAAATCTTAGCTCCTCCATTCCTCACTGCTTTAGGGGCTCATGCCTTTAAACACTGCATGTGTCCATCTCTTGTAGTTCTTAGCAAAGCTATGAATTGGCCTCAAGGTACTTAGACACAGGAGCAGAAATTTTCACCATCTCCACTACCCTCTGCCCTTTTTTATTTTTGAAGAAACTCATTAATTTGTTCTGTTAAATTCCCCATGTTTTAGAATTGGCTGGTTACTTACTTCTTAGGGTATTTGACCTGTTCCACTAATTCTCACACTCTATGTAAACTAGCAGTTAGATCTAAAACTTGGACTATACTCACATACGTAATGCTTTTTTGGACAAGAAAACTTGGTGGTCGATGCTGTATGCTCACTATATCTTCGTATCAGACTTGTTTATTAAGAATGAATAGACTCGGGTGCTTTCAGCCTGATTCATGTGTCATAAATTTTCCTTTGATTTGACTTGTCCTCCCTTCCCCCTAAGGCAGAGTGTGAGACAGGACTGCATTTAGAAATGGAGATATATCACTTCTCTTGGTCCCAGGGAACAAGAGAAGGGAAACTGGGAAGAGTAAGATAAGAAAGAAGGAAAAAAACAATCCAAGGCTGAACTGTAGAGCTGGCTGCCACAGGACACCACAGCTCGAACTTGCTGTGATCCTTTTCAAGAACCAGGTTAGGGACCACACCAGGGATAGTCTGCCCCAAGACAAGGAGGGGAGTGTTATCCACCATGTCATGTCCCCACCTGCCGAAGGGTTGCCCAAGGGGCTAACTCCTCTTACCCAGGGTTTGTGTGGGCATCCTGGTCTAAGTGCCAGGTTAAGCCCCAGAGCAAAACGGTGGAGGCATTTAATGGATCTGAAGCAGGGTGTTGTCAGGCTGCACCTGCACGCAGCTGTTTGTCTCAGGAGTAGCCAGGGCACAAAGATGGGCTAATGGCTGTGACAATGTAGAAGCAAAATATTGTGTTTCAGTCCCTTCAGATAATTCTTTTTTCTCCATGTTGTAGTCCACTGTCCTCGCCTTCCTCTTTAGAGAACCATTTTTATTCATTTTTGGTTTACCCTTCAATTGTTTCTTTTTGAAATATAAGCAAATGTGTATGTATACACAATCATAACCACTCTCCCTTTGTTATCCTCCAAGTAACAGTATAAACTCCTTGTACTTTGTTTTCACTCTGGAGCATTTCATTTTAGAGATCTTCATTCCTTTTACAACTGCAAAGTCTACACTTTATACTGTTGTTTATTCAACCAACCAATCCCCTAATGTTGAACATTTGAGTTGGGATTCTAATCTGTTATTAAAAACAACAGACACAATTTTTACTTAACATCTGGAAGTTAAAAAAACTGGCATTCTTACTGTCTTACTACGATCCTCTGACTTCCTGAATTTCCATTTCCACAACTGTAAAACAAGTTTTAACATGACTTACCTGTCAGGGTTAAATAAAATTGCAATTTAAAATGTATTTCCATGTATGTTAAGAAAAACTGAAATAGCCAATAAAATGTATTTAAAATGAGTGAAAACATGAATTATGCAAGTATCACTATATAGATTCACTATATAGGTCATTTCTATTTAATTAAGAAATTCATATTTTGAGACAATGACAAACCAGAATGTGTCCACAAAAAGACCACGATAGTGAAATTTCTAGAAACTACCTTAGATGAAACAGTTAAAGAATTCACTTAAATATTTATTGAACAAATGCAGAATAAATGAACTAGGGGGTGTTTTAACCTGAACACACAACAAACAACTTTAAATACTCAAATGCTGTCACACAAAGAATGAAAGACTTGTTCAGTATTTCTCCAAAGGGCAGAACTTGAACCAAGGGATAAATATAAGCAACCAAGAGGCTGCAAGGTAATTGTACAAAGAGTATCACTTGTCTCACTAGCTTCTTTCCCCCTATAGTGCATTCTGCACTTCTCCCTTCTTTTGAAAGCAGCTACAGCTTAATACTTCTCTTGAATATCTTAAATAAGTTGCATTTTCATGGCAAGTCTTCCACTGCCAGCAATGGATGTACTCACACCACTGGAAAAAATCTAAAGTTAACAAACTGGTTTACTATCAAAATTGATCTATTTGCTCCTCAGCTATCTTTCTGTATTCCACATCAGTGATTCTCAGGAGGTGAGGAGAAAAGAGAGTATGTTCTTCAAAGAGGGTGACTCATAATCCCTAGCAATTCAGACCTTGCCCCTGGGGACAGTTCTCCTCAAACTCCAAATGAATCGCTACAACTGTGAACCAATGGTACAGTGGGGAGTGTGGCATGTGCTGGGGCAGGGAGAAGACAGTTGACAACCACTGGGCTACATGGAATAGGAGATCTTATTTTGTAAGTCACTAGGAAATACAAACTAACCACATAATACTGACAAGCTCCATCTAGATTGTTAAATATTACAAAATCAGAGTTGTTTCAACAACCATTCAGCATGTTTAAGGACAAAATAGATATACTTTATATTATATATGTATTTTATCACATAATCAGTAAGGAATGCTGAGGTGCTTCATCCATCCAATAAATTGAAAATAAAAATTTTACATTTCTACTTTGTCAGTATACAGGATTCTGAAGGTAGATCTTGAACTCAGGGTGACAGATCAGTTTTCAAGGAAAGCCACATAATCGGTCAGTCTGGCTAACTGCTGTTCATTGGGGATTGGGGGAACCGGGGCAGGCTCTATATGTTAAAGAGAGAAACATACTTCAAGTTAGACGCCACAGTAACAAAGCTTTGGCCCTGCCACCCACTCCTACCAATGCCTTTAATTTTAACATGGGAACTTTTAGATTTGTCCTGAATTTAGACAAAATCATGCCTCTTAGGGGCATGGACATTTCTGAAAAGCAAGCTAAGAAATCACAACTTTATGAGTATAGTTTTCCCTAACTGGGAGTAAAGGCACATCTTGTACTGTTGTTGTTATTGAAGTACTGTACATGAAGGTTATAAACACTTTTAGTGTGCAACAACTCTTTTAAGATAATGCTCTTCTTGGAAATATCCCTACCCATGTGACATTTAATTCAAGAAATAACTTCTGAGTGCCTCCCTTGTGCCAACCATTGCTATAGAAGAATATTAAATTGTTAATGAACAGTAAAACACAAAGAACCCCACCCTCAAGGAATCAGTCTAGCATTTCAGTTACCACGTCAGCCTGGGGATGCCTCTGAATACAAACGCTGGCGAGAAGCTCTCTCAGCTCCTCTGTATGACCCCTGCGTATGACAGTACGGAGGCTCCGCAGCTGAGCCAGAGGTTGCCACCACCTCACGGTAAGCTACAGGGAGAGCCCACAGTTTCATTCTTGTAACTATATGTATTACTATAAATTTACAAAGTGTAGTCTCTTAGTTTACAAGGTTAGAACTAAAAAATATATACATACCACACACACAAAAATTAGGAATGACACATTTTTAAAATGTGCATGTGAAAATACATACCTGATAAGGGAATAAATTTGTTAAAGGAAACATCCAGGGCCCCTGCAACTACAGTAAAAGAAAAAATTACAGCCCGATTTGCAGATGTCATTGTAAAAACCTGTCACAGAACATGCTATTTTTAATGCACTATGTACTTATGGTCATTTATTTCTCATACAGGGAGAACAATTTTGCTCTATAGGCTGCATTGTATTAGTGTTCCTTCACCATCTAGATTGGCCGAGACCATATCTTACCCTCTTTGTACCCTCATGGGGCTGAGCACATTGAGATGTGTGTAATACTTTACTGTGTGCTCAACAATGTCCAATAAATGGACATTCAGAGTAGGTGGAAGAAAATTTGGGTTGATGTAGATGCAGGAGGGTTTATGGAAGTGGGCATGAAGCCCAGCTCTAAAGACCTGGCAGAAAAGGACACACAAAAGGAAGAGAAACCACCAGGCAGGAAGAGCATGGTCACTTCAGAGAGCAAGACTGAGGGGCTGGGAATTCAGAGTAAGATATTGACAGGTCACAGAATTTAAGGCCTTAAAAGGAAGGCTAGAGAAGTTAACTCTGTGAAAGTGAAAGCCATAGGAGAGTCTGTATGAACTGAGTACAAGGAAGAAGGGGAAGCAGCAGTTGAACATTTAATTAAAAAAAAAAAGGCAATAGTTTACATATTAAGGATAAACACAGTTAGAAATGTCTCTATAAATAAAAGGATGGGAGATTAATATTTAGTAGGAATTAAGTTGTAATAGACCATGAAACACTTATATAAAATAGTCTTTTATATAAGAAATGCATTTTTAAAAATTTAAAACTAGGCGATCTTTAAGATCCTTTGTACCCTAAGTGTATACCACCCTATATCTATATTTAAAATGTGAGTTATTTCCATTCTGTTAGCATAGCAGAATTGTATATCAAATTATTCACATTCAAGGCCTGAAGACCTGACAGTCCTACAAGAGTTCAATGCTGCACAAATGGGTAAAGAGCTCCACCTACCTGGCTTTCTGGGCAGAACCATTCTTGTGGTGGAGTCTGCTTGCCATCCTTGTTCTAATATACCTAAAAACGTGTATTTCACATACAGATTAAGAAATAACAAAAACATCCAACATGATCCACAATCTGTCCATGACATTACTTGTATAGGAGACCTGGTATGTTTAGTTTAATATGTCATGTGCATTTTTACTTGAAAGGAATGCTATTGAGAACATGTAAGCTTATTTTAGAAATAGTTCTGAAATATATATCAAAGCCTCATTCTATTCTATTAGGCTGTTATAATCACTAACAGATGGTTTTCTATAAAGTATATATTATAGTGTTAACCTATTCAATATTGTTAAAAACAGATATAACGAAAACTTACATGGCACCTTTTGTAATCTTATCAGTAATAACAAAGATGACGGTGATGATGAAAACAGCGTTCATATGCATAATGTTCACCTGCAGCCATCACACTAGGAGCTTATATAGGGATGATTTTATGTAACTGACACAACTCTGTGAAGTGGGGTATATAGCCATCATTTAACAGGTGTGGAAAATGAAGTTTAAGGAATTCAAGTGATTTGTCCTAGGTCACATAGCTACTACCATGGGGCACAGGGTGGTAGCCGGATTCACGACCAGGCAGTCACCTAAGAGTATGGGCTCTGGATATGTTATACATTGGATAATAAATTATGCATCAATTTTAAGAGATGAGCCAAAACAAATAAATGTTAGTATAAATAAGTAACAACAGGATTTAATATAAGAACTTTCATTAACCTGTCCTCTATGTGTCTAGAATTGTGCTAGGCCCTAGAAATTTAAGACATGGTGCTTGAAAGAGCTCATGTTTTAGCTGGAGAATCAAAAATGTCAACCATGGTAAAACAGTGCAACAAGGTGTTTGCAATATTCTATAGCAACTAGCAAGTGGAGGGATGAGTATGGGCATCATCTGAGAAAAATGCAAAGGCACATGTGGAGACCAGTGGGTGAGAGTAGGGAGCAAGCACCTAGGGTACAGGTCAGAAATGGCAGGAAAAAACGGGCTGAGAGGGATATGCGATGACGGCCTTTTACAAGGCAGGGGGAAATAAGGACTTCCAAACATGAACAAAGAGCTCAATTAAGATGGATTGTCCCAGCCAACTATGCAGATATTCACGTATTTTCTTCCTGCAGAACTATTAATGTGCCTGATTACAGGGTGCTCATTGTCCAAAACCCTGCTGGGGTGTTGCATAATATGTTTCATATCACCTTTCTGAAAAACACAACCAAGATTCCAAAAACATATCCTGTTTCCAAGAGTTTCAATGAAGAGACTGTGACCCTACAATTCATACTTTATTTTCCATTTTTTTTGTTATGTAAAAAGCAAGCCAAAAATACCTTTCACAGCCTCTTCGACAGGAAGGCCCACAAAGGCTGCGAAATCGTCAGCGATTATGGAGGTGTACGCTTGAGAGACCAGGGCGAAGGCTCGTCTCCTTGTTGCATCTACCGTGAGAGCAGAGGGTTGGCAGAGAGTGAACCAAACGAGCAGAGATTTAAAACACAAAGTTCAACCACATGATTGTCCTTGTCCAATTTTTGGAAGCAAGACCAGATCAAGTCCAAGATTTCTGCACTCCTAGTTATAGATATATGTACCCAGCATGTAAGAGGGGCTCAAATAGTGCTGAATAAACTCTTCCTCTTACATAAAAAATCTCAGATGACAATGAAAACTACAAAGATGGAAAAAAGTTAATAAACATAAGATTCAAACCCTAAGAAAATTTAATTTAAATGTTTATGTAATAGGGATGTAAATTTTATTTTTTATTCTTTTTTATTTCACTTACAAACACTGGAATGAACAGGCAGAAAAACTATTTGCGTAATTAGCTGTCCTTCTCAGAAGGTTCTCTGATACAGGACCATACCTGGGGGTGTAGAACGGACCTTGTAACTACAGCTCTCTTCCTAACTTTCAAGTCTGCATCAAACTATTGACTTCATTCAGGTTCAAAATCCCAAATTCCAGCCCTGAATGTATGAGTTTAACAAGGGACTACAAACAGTACCAGCAACAAAAACTCTTCCTTAGAAACAGCATCTGGGATTGTTCCCAGGCTTCCACACCCACAGTAAATAAATTCAGGAATGAGACAGAGTCGAATCCCGCGGCAGGCAGCTGGCCCATCTCCCTGCCCAACCCAGGTCTTCCACCGGCTGTCAACATGCTTAGGAAATATTACTTTCCATATTTAACAGGCAACTGTACATATATAAAACAAACCCTGTAACATATTGAAAATCCCCTCTCCCTTCCTGGGACACTGTCACACAACTATATCAATTCCCTCAGACACCCTTGGCTCCAAACAAACCCACTGGCTCTCAGACAAGTCCTATACTTCTCAGCCCCGGCTTTTGGTTTATGCTGTTCTACAGCCTGAAATGCCCTCCTATCTGCTCGCTGCCATTCCTAGGTCTGTTTATAACTCACTACAATCTCTGCCCCTCTCTAAACTCATAGCATTACTGTTTATACTTCTACCGTAACAAGCAATGTCTTACCACTTAGACCAATGCATACCATGGTATCCATTGTTCCGCCCACCCCTATCTTCTCAATTATATTCCAAACATCTGGACAGACTTATCTCCTGTATCTTTACATCCTCCAGAGTTCCTAGCTTGTTCCTTCACTTCATCCTCTCCAGCTTTCACTGAGCGATTATCTGTTCTTCCTAATGTGTCTGTACACTCAATTCCTTCTTTTAACCAACCTCTAGCAAATAACCTAACTTAAACATACTTTTATTCTGGAGTCTCCGTAGAAAAATACAAGTGTATGGCACAAAACTGTATTCATTTGGTGAGCCTGCCATATTTTAAAAACATTTACTTTAGGTCAAATATTCTGGTCAGATTTTTAGAATGAGAAATAGAACAGGAACAGAATATGAAGAGAAGGGAGGAGAGAAGAGAAGCAAAAAGAGATATAACTGGAAAAGGGAAGAAAAACATATGGGGGGAAACAGAAGTAAGTTGACAAAAAAAGTAAAAATAAAGGCTAAGTGTTCCTCGTTTCAGTTATAGCTGCAACATTCAGGCTGCTTTTAACCACCTGGCAAGAAGGACTCTAACATCTACGTTCTGACCGGTCACCACGTGACCCTCAAGAGCTATGAAATTTGTAACCTCATGAAAGCATGCGTTACAATGGCATGCTGGAGGGTAGAATAAATTGAGCTAGTACCTAATATCTGTGGCTACTTTCACAGAACACATTTTTGGTGAAAACAGAGATCCTAACAGAATGCAAATTCAGTTGTCCCACAAATACTCGAGTGCCTCTCATCCATCACTGCCAGTGTTGGAGACAGAGGGGAAGCGGAGCCAGTCACCGTCCCATCCTTTCCAACCTGCCTCTGCCCTTCCCAGCTGTGCGGCACACCTGTGGCACCTGAGCTCCCCTGCTTTAGGGGATGAGGGCTCCACCAGGAGGTCAGAGGCCAGAGGGTAGGCCAGGAGATTTACTTCCTCTGCCCCTCCCGCCTTCCTCCGGCTGAGCTTCTGCAGCCACAGCTCCTTTTCCAGGGCTCCGGGCATACTGGCAACTCGCCTTGCCCCAACAGGGCCCAGGTGAGAGTGCCTACAGTTTTACCACTTCAAGGGAATTACATGCATCTCAAAAACAATCTTTACCATCTGCTACCCTGTAAAGCTGATATCCCTTACCAGAGTGATGAGTGCTTACTAAAAAATGCCTGCTCACTGACTCCTCCAGAGCAGGAAGGTGTACACTGAAAAGTATTAGCTATAGAAATAAGGAGACAGTAAAAAATAAGAGCATAGCAATATGAAAAGAGATCATTGAATGAATTTATAAAAGACTGTACCAGGAAGACAGGAAGCAAACGTTAGGAGTAGGAGAATGGAGAGAGGCCAGGGATGAGATTTTATTGCGGGATTAGTGTTATGTTGCACCAGGGTGTAATCTTTCAAAACAGTTAAAAACACATTTGATCCAGTGCAGTACCTCTAATACTAAAGAAATTAAAACAACAACAACAAAACATGTTTGAGCATCTAAGTATTTAATTAATGAGTTATAAAATCCAGAAACTGGAGATAACACCCATCAAAGGCTGAGGCTGACATAGTTCAAAGCCTAGTTTCTATTTTCAAATACACAAATTTTTGTAACTTTTACCAACCTATACCTTGAACTTATTAGAGTATTATAAGATTTTATTTTCATAGCAAAAAACCCTTTTACTGACAAGAGCAATTTCAATCTAGAATTAAGAAACAATGAAGCTATTAGCTGCCAATATAACCTCAATCAATAGAAAATGAAGAAGCACAATTAGAGCAAATCTAAAAAAACAATTCTGAAAATTGCACCACTCACCTAATAAAAAACATCTACCTTTTAAACACACCATTGACTTACTTCAACATTGCAGCACTTAAGGAACAGGTCTAGTCTAATTTAACTGTTAACCACAAAGAAACACTACCTCTAAGTGCTTCCATGATTGGCTGGACTGTCTCAGACCACTGGTGAGCATTGATGGTCGTATAGATCCCAGGGAAATCTCTCTGCCAGATTCTTTGTCCTACTGACCAAATTCCTCCAAGTTCAGAATTTGCCTGCAATAAATATAGTTGCCTTTGAGGGTACTCACTCTGCAAATTTACCAATGACTTTATCTTAAAATACCAGAAATGATATAAGCTTGCTAGCTGTATCATCAAAACATAATTCAACATTTCTTTTAAGAGATAAAATTACTTTTTCAGCCCAATCGCTCTAAAAATGATTTCTAAACACTGTGAGCAGTAATATAAAATTGAGTTATAGGTCTGATATAAATTTTTATTAAAATAGCAAATTAAAGCCTGAGAAAGTAGGCCAAAAATATTTTAGAATTAAGCCTAGGGACTAATTATCTTAAGCATCGTTTTTAAAGATGTATATATTTAGGACAAAGTAATAGCAAAATGGTTAACAATAGAGACTGTCAACCTAAGATGTCATACACTGTTGTAGCTTCTCTAAGGATAGAGTTTCCACTAGTATCACTGAAAGCGATAATTTATATATATACATATAAAATTTATAATTATTTATTTAACCAAAGAAGCTGAGCAATATTCCAATCTTACTTAATAGACTGTCTAGGAAAGAATAAAAATACTAATCTGATCTGCTAAATACCAACAATGAACAAGAGTTTAGATGAATTCTTGGTAATAGTCTGAGAATGTTGAAAAATTCACTGCACACTCATTAGAAACAATGAACCACCTGAAATTAAAAATTTACTTCATTCCACTTTGGAAGGAACTTTTTATAGGTTATTTCATCTAATCTCCCATCCACAGTAAGAAATCTAAAATCCTAATTAGCAAAAATAATCTTAATGCTATGAACAATCATTTTTAGAATATTCTTATGAACAATACCAGTTTCAAAATTAGTACCATTATAGGGAACAGCACGGATCAGTTGAAAATCACCACCGCTGCTACTGCCAGCACCTTCCTTTATCTAAATTAGCTTAGCTGCTTAACTGGTGAAGCTGCACTTGTAAAAAATGTCTTAAGAAATCTGATAAGTAGGAGGTGAACACAGATTTCTACACCATCCTAGGAAAATTCAAATTTCTGATTAGAGGAATTTGAAGATCTATTCTTATACTTTAATACCAGTTTAATAACTATTTTTGAGACATGGGAAAGAAAACAGGAACTTTTAAAAGGTTGCCATTTAAGTGAATGTCATTACTGTATTAAAGCAGTAAAATGTATTGAAAGAATACTTACAGATTTTATAGCAGGTGGTATTCTTTTCCAAAGATATCTTGCATTATTCCTAATTCACACCACCACAAAGAATAATTAAAAACATAGTCATCTCAGTAAATGTTTAAAATTACTAGGTCCCAAGGCAAACAAACAGAAGTATACTTTAAAATACTCTACATAACAGAGTAAAATTTAGTTTTATAATAATTTGTTCTGAGGAAATAAGAGTCGTTTTCCAGATAAAAAGACATGAACTAGCAGATATTTTTATCAAAGTAACATTTTGCCATTTCTAGTTAATTTCTTTAAATTGATGATCCAAATCCTAAATTAAAGCAACACACTAAAAACACAAAAACTTATATATAACTGCCCAATTTATTCAGATATAAAAGTAATCAAATTTATGTACTTTCAAGGCTCTGGCATTCCCTGATAAGTGTAGTACACAATGCTTTTCTCATTATACCCCTCCTATAAGTGACTACAGAGCCTCCAAAATTTCAAGGCAGGAGCTTTTAAAGGTCTTGAAGCTTGAACAAACATATGATAATGGGATTACAAAAAATGAAACAGAATTCATATATACATAATAAAAATCTCAGTTTAGTTTTTAAAAAAGATATGAAAAGAAAGGGTTTGGAAGAATTTAAAACAGAATTTTATCAGGAATCATTGATAGATCACAAAACTACAGGAGACTCCTCTTCTTTTGCATAGTAATGCTTTCTGACTTTTCCTAATGAACATGAATTAGGAAAAATTGAAAAACAAAAATCTTTCAAGAAATCTCACACACATTAGTAAGGAATTCCTCTTGGCTCTGAATCTTCCCCTTCAGCTTCATTTGTTCTACTGATTACATTATGATGTTAGGTAAAGAGAGGTCATAAGAAAGTTTAAAAGACAAAAAAGAGAAAGATCAATGGAAGTAAAGGAATTTACTGACATTGCAGTTTCTCACAATAAATTTAAATGTTTTCTAGAAGGAGTATGTAAAACAAATCATAATTCATTAAGCTATGATTCAATAGGCAATAGATGTAATAAACATTATGATAAAAGAAGTAGCTCATTGTGCCTGTTTTAGTGCTGCTACTTCAAGGCAGAATAATTTCCGTATAACCCTGAGGAATCTGTTGCTCTTGGCTTTAAGTTAAAGGTACTTACATGTCATTATGGAGCAAATATAAAGCTAGAAGCTGACCATACACTGGGGGTGTAGCAATTCCTCCAGGAGCCTGGAAGGCCAAATATGGGGGGAGGGGGAGAATGACAAGAACAAAACTTATTTACACTTTCATTAAAAAATTATATTTTATTAATGCTAATCATAAAAGTAAGGCTATCTTACAGTCCTATTACAGATATGGGAACAGCTTAAAGAAGTATCAAACACTAAAATCTAGAGTACAAAGTTTAGATCTCTCATCAGCTGTGATTTATCTCCCTTGGAGCCTCAGTTTCTTTACATACACAAGACCATTTAAGTGGATTCCCTTTTCCAGTTCTCAAATTCTCATTTAAATGATCTTACTATAATAAATATTTTCAACAGATTCCTAAAGCAGTCTGATTCTGCTGACTACATCAAGCATACAGAGTATCACGGTAAGCGACAGAGGGACAGAAAATCGCCACAGCTGATGTACAAAGACATTTCTCTCCTCATCCAATTTTGACTCAGTTGGAAAACATCCATTAAGTGTCTACCAGTGAGCAGTTTCTGGCTGTTGTCTCCTTTAGTTACTTTTTATACTAACATTACAAAGCCTTTTTAAGTGCCTTTCTAAGAAAAATCTTACCTTTAATAGCTGCAGTATAACTTTTATCTGTCTTATTAGAGAAAAAAATGGCAAGCTTACTGATAGCATTACAAGACTAAGAAGGGCACTGTGAGTTAAGAAAGGGTTACGACGGTCACATCTCCCTTGGTCTCTGTGCGTATGCGTGTGTCTTTTACTAAAGACATAAAGGTCAAGATGTCTAGTCTAGCGGATCAACCGGTGTTAGAGCAAAGCTACCCAGGGTTCTCGGGCTCACAAGCTGAAGACAAATAAAAGCTCCTAGCGCGTTCGGGAAAACCGGCCCAGGATCCCTCGCCGTCAGAGCAGGCCGCGGCAGCCCGGGCGCCACACGTCCACCTCCCGCGCCCACTCCGCGCGCGCCAAAGCCCCGCGGGCCCCAGGCCCCGTTACCCTGGAAACCGGTGCCGCCCCGGCACCAGGGGCGACCCCGCGGTTTCTCCCAACGTGACGCAAATGGCTACCTCGAGCTCCTGGTTCTCGCACTGATCCAGCAACTTTTTAAAACTGAAGGCACTTTCCGCCATCACCGCCACTGGCATCTTCCCTGCCGGTCTCGCCGCCGCACCTTAACGACAGCCGGACTCCAGACTGTCCCTCGGGGCGTCGCGCCCGCGATGACGTTTAAAGCCGCCGCCGCCGCCAAGCGCCCATACGCGGTTGCGCCGTCACTTCCGGGGCGTCTTCAGACCTCGCGGCGGCTGGGAAGTGGGGGACGCCGCCGCTCTGGCCGCCCCTCTCGGTGCTCTGGAGGACCTGGCTGTAAGCCGCGTGGGGAGAGTGTGGAAGGGGAAGGGGTTTGTTGCTTATTTAAGAGCCTTCATGAAGACAGCCAGTACACAGAAAACTTATTTCTATATAATACATTTTTGAATAATAAAAGTTGCCGTGGAACACAACGAAGCCGGCCGCGGCTTGTGCGCACAATGCCCAGCACATAGTAGGTGCTTACGAAACGTTCCCGAGTTCCCAACTCGAGTGTTCGGCTGCCTACGGGAGGTCTCCACTTGGCGGAACCAAACTGAAATGCTCAAAATCGAACATTTGATTCGCCCTCAAACCTGCCTCTTGGGCAGGCAGTCCTCCCCGCTGGGAGGTGGCGGCGCCGTCCGCCCACCCTGGACTCGGCTCTGAGGCTCCCGGCCCGGACAGGGCCTCGGCCGCGCTTGCCCGGTGCCTCCTGCCGCCTTCCAGGCTGGGCCCGCGCGGCAGCCACGGGGAGTGTTTCCTGAAACATAAGGCAGACCTTGTGGCTCTTCTGCCCAAACTCCGAAAAGCCAAAGTCCTTCCCATCCCTCAAAGGGTACACCATTTAATTTCCAGATCTAAGAAAAATCTTAACTTTAATAGCTGCATAATATAACTTCCGTCTGTCTCGGTAAAGAAAAAGTGGTAAGCTTACTTGATAACAACATTTCTAGACTAAGAAGGGCGTTGTCAACGAGATAAGAAAAAAATTATAACGGTCACATCTTTCTTGTTCTGTGTGTGTGTATGGGTGTGTGGTCTAGCCAACTCGCTCTAATCGTCCTGGCCTTTGGTTTCTGCACAGTACTAATTGTTATTAATAGCAAGCATTATATTGTGTATTATTTATTCACATATTTACTTTTGCTGCCCCTCACTAGACGCCCCCAGGAAAGAGGCTTTGATTTGTTTCCTGCTGTATATCTGGCTACGTAATTTGTGGGGCCCAGAGAAAATTTAAAATTCAGGGCCCCTTGTTCAAAAGTCAGGGGAAAGTGTCATTAAAGGTAATAGAATATAAATCTTTTGCCTTTCCTTTCAGTTTCTCTCTGTTAACAGAAAAAAACCCAGACTCTGTAAATAATTTAAAGAGGTTTATGGTGAGCTGAATGTGTGTGACTGTGGCCCAGAGCACATGGCCTCAAGAGGTCCTGAGAAAATGTGCTGGAGGCGTTCAGGTTACAGTTGGGTTTTATACATTCATGGAGACAGGAATTACACGTAAAATCATAAATCACTACATGGAAGGTGTACATTGGTTTGGCCCAACAAGGCAGGACATCTTGTCGGGGAAGCTTCCAGGTTATAGGTAGGTTTAAAAATTCTTTGATTTGTAATTGGTTAAAGAAATGAAGCTTTGTCTAAAGGTTTGGAATATTTTAAGTTAAGATAAGGAAGCCTGTTAATTAGAGGCAAGCTACTGGACATATACCTAAGTATATTGATGGGCTGCAGGTGTGGTTTAACCATTGCCGTGCATGGCCTTAGGTCCTGTTAATTATTTAGTATCTTATTGTTACAAAGAGCAACTCCAAAAGGGAGGGGGTATAATGAAACATGTCCAACCGACCTTCTCCTCATGGCCAGCAACTCAGTTTAAGTTTTCTCTGGGGTCCTCTTGGTCAAGAGAGGGTCCATTCAGTCGGCTGGAGGGCTTAGGATTTTATTTTAGTTCATATCTCTTAACTTTGTATAGTTTTTTATAATTTGCTATGTACTATCATTCTAAGTAAAGAAAAATTAAAATTTTAAACTATTAGCATGAATTTTACTATCCATCTTTATTTTGTGCAATGCCAGTTTTGAATACAAATATAAATGCATTTAACTCATATATAAAATCACAGAAATTGCACCATCTGTATTTCATAGCTTGTACGTGTAAATGTGTTTTGTTTTTGCCAGAATCATGGAAATGCTGCACAAAATGAACTTGACTGTTTTCATTGCCCTTTATACGCACATGTTCTACCATCACTCTTGATCTAGGGCTTGCTGATGAGTAAGGAAGGGAAAAAGAACCATGCATTGGCCTTTCTTTCTCTTTTCTTCCATTTCATTTTTGTCAGCACAATAAGGTGGTTAATATAAAGAAGTTACATGAGTAAGAAAAAATATGATAGGGTTCCTTCATGTTTCTTAAGACATCATTGCCTCCTTTTCGTGTTCAAAGCAAGTTCAGGTTCTGAAAACCTTTGGAAAATGTGACCCTTCAGGGCTTCATTTCTATACAGTAACGATGAACAAACCTAGTATGAAATTAAGAAAACAATTCCACTTGTAATAGTGTCAAAAATAATAAAATACTTAGAAATAAATACAACAAAAAAGTACAAAAATTATACTCTGAAAACTACACAACATTGTTGAAAGAAGTTAGAGAAGACCTAGATGAATGAAAGACATCCCTTGTACATGGACTGGAAGACTTTATAATATGACTGCAATACTAAAATTGGCAAGCTTATCCTAAAATTGGTATAAAAATTTAAGGAACACAGAATAATAAAAACAACCTTGAAAACAACAAAGAGGACTTGTACTTTCTAATATCAAAACTTACTATAAAGCTACAGTAATCAACACAAGATAGATATATAGGTAAGTGGGTAATAAGAATAGAATAGAATTGAGTCCAGAAATAAGCCCCTGGATTGACAGTTAATTGATTTTCAACCAGGGTACCAAGACCATTCAATGAGGGAGATGATAGTCTTTTCAACATATGGCGGAGGGACAACTGGATATCTACATGCAAAAAATGAAGGTGGACCCCTACCTCACAGCACATACAGAAATTACTTCAAAACAGATCAAAGACGTAAATGTAAGAGCTAAAACTATAATAGTCTTAGGAAGAAAACATAGGGTCAATTTTCATGACTAGGGATTAGGCACTGATTCTTTAGATACGACACCAAAAGCACACAGAACAAAAGAAAAACAATTGTTAAGTTGGACATCATCAACATTAAAAACTTTTGTTCTTCAAAAGATACCATCAAAAAAGTGAAAAGACAACCAAAAAATGGGAGGATATTTTTGCAAATCATATACCAGATAAGAAACTTGTATTTAGAATATATTAATAACTCTTAAAACTCAAAAAGAGAAAGGCAAATAACCTAATTTAAAAATGGACTAAGGATGTGATCAGACATCTCTCCAAGTAAAATATATAAATGTCCAATAAATACATGAAAAGATGCTTGACATCTTTTAGTCATCAGGCAAATGCAAATCAAAACCACAATCTCACCAAAAAGTGGAGACAGCTAAAAATGTCTATCACCTGACAAATGAACAAACAAAATATGGTATAGCCATGCAGTGGAATATTACTCAGCCATAATAAGAGATGAAGTACTGATACATGCTACAGTATTGATGAATCTTGAAAACACGTATCAAGTGAAAGAAGCCAGACACAAAAGAGCACATATTATATGATTTCATTTACATGAAATGTTCAGAGTAGGCAAAGCCTTAGTAGGAAAGCAGATTGGTGGCTGCCATGGGCTGGAATGTTTGGGGGAGACGGAGAATTACTGCTAATGGGTTTGGGGTTTCTTTTGGGAGTGATGAAAATATTTTAAACTTCTACTGTGGTGATGTTTATACCACTCTCTGATTATACTAAAAAACGCTGAATTGTAAGCTTTCAGTGGGTGAATTGTCATAAGGCAAGTGGAAGGCATACTTACCAGAGCCCAGCGAAGACTGCTCGGTTGGGCCTCTGACCTTCCACTGAGGGGCCAGCCAGGCAGGGAGGGAGGGAGGAAGCAAGACTGGGAGGAACTCCTCCGGCCTTGTGCTGTGGGAACTGTGTCACCAACCCCCAGAATCCCCATGCAGGAAGGTCGTCTGTGGGAGAGAGGAACACACAGATCATTCTCAGCAATGAAGTGCGTTGGGTTTTGAGCCCAGGCGAGCAGGCAGGCAGGCTAGAAGTTGCAAGTTCGCAGGCAACAATGAGAAAGATTTCCAGTTGGTTCACCAGGAAGGAGGCAGCAGGAGCTGGGGCCACAAAGGGTGAGGGCTTCCAGCAGAGTTTGTTACCAACACGGGTCTGTGTCAGAGTTGCAGGGAGGCAGCTGCAGTAATAGGCCCACCCTGCGCCAGCCTTCCTCGTGGCCGGGGTTCCTGGGCTTCATGCTCAGGGCGGAAACCAACCCTGCCCAGAACACAGGTGGCTGCCTCTTTGGGCAGAAGCCAGCAGCGGGCTGAGAAGAACAGGTACGGGGGAAAGGGATGCATTTTTTATTCCTGAGGCATTGAACTCTCAGCAAAGTAGACGTGCTTATTCTGATGTGTCGTCCTCTGGAGGAAGTGGAGTTTGGGGGTGCTGCCATCAGACTATTGATTTAGAGGGACATTCGTGTCTCAGATGCTGTCATTTTGGGAAGCGAGGTAGCGACACACAATGAGAGCAACAATACCAGCTTAGCCTTGGACTTGGTGTTCTGCCCCTGGAAGTCATCCCGAGGAAGTCATTACAAAAGAGGAAATAAGCTGCAGCTAAAAATGGCACAGCCGTGCAAAGTACAACAGCTACACCGCTTAAAATGACCTCAGTGTCTATTAGGTAAATGGTTAAACACGTCATCATTGCACAACTGAAGGGAAGGTTTTGAAGCTATTAAATTCATAAATTTTATATAAAAGTAGTCTTTATGAAATAACTTTTCAAAGAACCGTGGAAAATAATATTGTATATACCTCTTGGTTATTACGTACCAGGTTCTAGACTAGATTTATGGATAAATGTTGGAAGGGAACAGAGAAATGAAGACTATTGCAAGGTCAAAGGGCTCTAGATTATGGGTGAAAATATATTTTCTTTTAATATTGTAAAATTAATGATGATTTTTTTTCCTCCAAATCTTACAAGTTTAACAATTCAAACTTTAAAAATAGGACACTTTTCTTTCTTTTTTCTCCTCTTTTTTACTAATGCTTGTGTTCACAAGTGAATAATAAAAGAGAACATTTTTGGAAAACTTCAGAAAGGCCCTGGAGCTAAGGGCAGATAGATGTTAGAGAAAGTTTGGAGGAATAAAGAAAAGCTGTGAAAAATGATGGCGGTGGCAGAAGCAAAGGGATTATAAATAAAGTGTGGAAGAAGAACAAGCGCATGGGGGAACCTGGAGCAGAGTGACCGTGGTCTTCTAGGACAGAGTTGGCTGCTAGGAAAATGACATGGTTTAAAGCTTCTTCTCACACTCATTATTTGTTTCCTTAGTGAAGGTACGTGTCTTGGCTAATGACACGAGTTGGAATATACTCATTATGCTTTTGATTTCTAGTGGTATTTCCATTCTGTAAGCTCCATGGAGCTTGTCGTATAGTGAGCACTTAACATAGCAGGTGCTCAGTTAATGCTGGTTGAATGAACGCTGACTGTAGGTGCTCACTTTTCTGTTCATTCCCTAACAATAGGGCCTTGCCTGGCTTTCTCTTCCCCTTTGTCCATCACACTTGCTGCATTTCCTTTTGCCTCCTGTCGTCCCAGCAACAGGAGATGCTGGTGCTTTCAGCTCCACTGCCAGTTCCAGCCAAGAGGGTCCTTCTCAAGACAAAAGGGTGTCTAGATGTTTTTCTCCCCTCCCGACCAAGACTTGGCTCTCGGTGCCCTCCCAGACCTTGTTTCAGTGCTTAACCAGGATGTTCCCATCTGCAGGGTCTCAAGAGCCTGGGACAGGACAGCCCTGTTCATCACTTCCCAGGACTCCCCTCTACCCTCTGTGTGCCCTCCCCAGCAGTACCCGGTATCTCTGCCTGTGACGTCTGTTTTCTGTCCTGCAACACGTCCTGGTTCTTTATGCTGATTACTTCTGCCCTCCTCATTCTTCCAGGCTTAGAGAAAAGTCCAGATGCCCTATCCACTCCCACTGGGTTGAGGCTGTAGCACTCTATCTAGTTCTTTTGAAGTTTCTACCCTTGTGTTAGGTCATTTCCTCCATATGCAGCCTTTTGACAGAGAGTTCTTGTGTACAGACAACTCTCTCGGAACCAGAAAAGGCGAATTCATGGTGTGGGTCTTGCCACCAACCTAGACACTGACCATGACAGACATTACTAATCAATTGCAGCCTTCTTTCCCACGGGGCCTGGGCGTGGCTTCAGAATCCTCCCCGGCAGTGAGCTTCAGCTTCTGCCTACCAAAAGCTCAGAGCTGGTATGCAAGGTGAAACCTGTTGGTATCTTTGTGCTAAATGCAGGTTGTTGCCAAACTGTTTCCCCAGATTCCTGGTTGCCATGTCCCGTGTGCTTCAGCAGGGTCCCAGTCACCAGCATTTCCCTGTCCCTTCTTCCCCCCTGCCATCCCTTTCTCAGGGCTCCCCAAGTCCTGGCTCACTCTGTGCCTGAGCCCGTCTGTGTCACCGTGACTCCCAAGCCCAATTGAGGCCACACACCGGCGGCACACACTTGGTAGCGAACTCTGGGTTTTATTTGGTTTCTTAGCTCAGAGTGTCTCAGCACAGCTTCTGTCAGTCACCAAAGTCCCCTTAGGCGAATGTGTGCCTCCCGCACCTAACTTTTCCCACAGAGCCCAGCCCAGCTCTCCTGAAAATAGTGTGTGATCAATCAACTTTCTCAAAGGGTGATTTATACTTTCTTAGAGACATGAGGATATGGCGTTGCTTAAAAGAAAGTCAGTATTCAGTGGGAAAAGAAATGTAACAATTTGGGAAACCAAAACAGAGTTCATGGTGTATTTTGTGGGAACCAAAGCGGAATGTCAGGTGTTTTCCTGCATAGTTCACAGCAGGGCATTTGGGAGCCCTGACCACTGACCCCGGGCAAGACCCTCAGCACCTTTCTGAGCCTACTCTGCACCTGTCACACTAAGGTAACAGCTGGGTCCTTGCAAGGCTGTCATGAGCATTGAATTAGACTGATCCTGGCCCAGTGCCTGAGCAAACAAATGGTGATCCATTGTTAACCGTATGAAAGCAGCCAGATGAACACAAGGGTGGGATGCCCCATGACCTTATTAACACAGGGTTTTAAGACATGCCTTTTAAATACTTGATAGTGGAGAGCAAGCATTAGACGTAACTTTTCCGGAGGGAACGCAGTCCTGGAGCAGCCACTGCCAGCTTTCTTCCCTCTGGAGCCAAGGGGGGAGGCCCAGCAGGACAGGTGCGTCTGGGGCCCGCCGGTGCGCTCTCAGGATGGCCCAGCAGGGGGCGCTGTGGCACCGCGCAGGGTCTCCGCTTCCCTCCGGAGGGAACAGGGACAGGCCTGGGGGGGGGGGCATAACTTGTCATTCTCTTCATTTCTCAGCACAGGGCAGCTAATTCCTTCTCCCCAAAATTACTTTGCAAGTGGAAATGTGGGACATTGTGTTTTTGAGGAGTCCCTTTCCGTGTGCCGTCCACTGTCTCCAAGTGTGCCCAGGCTCGCTCAGCCAAGTTTTCTGGGCTTCATCTCAAGGCAGGTGGTCCGAGTCAAGTGGACATTGTGTCGGGAGCTCAGCCTGGAGCATCCCTGGGCAAACCGGATGAAGTTTCTGGGAGAGCAGGAGGGCAAGATGTAAGGGAGGTTTTCCTCTGGGTGCCCCTAGGTCCTTGTGCAGGGAAAACACACACAGCCCCTGCCCTCCAGAGACCCCCAGGCCAAGGCAGGGGCTTTTACTGCGGCTCCCTGGGGGCAAGAGAAGTTTTGTTCATCACCACTTTCCACAGCTTTGATGGCCCTCCCCAGGGGTTTGGGCCCTGGTCTCGGGGACCTGACTGGCAATAGAGGGCCAGCACGGGGCTGTGGCATGTTGGTGTGTGTGCCTTGGCAGGTGCTGTCTCCAGCAGTAGAGACAACACTTGCCATATGTATCAGAGACACAGGGTCAATGTCACTAATATATAAAACATTCTTAAAAATTGAGGAAAGGCAGGTGAAGGCCATCTCGGTTGTACAGTTTGGAATCTTTCTGAATTCCCCCGTAAGAATAGACAGAGCAGCTAGAGAGAGAAGCAGAGAGCCATGGATGACATAACAATAAAACTCGGTCAGGAGGCGTCTTAGGAACTTCAGAATATACACAGATGGGAACACAGCAAACAGCTGGAAGGCTTGTGTTAGTGTGTGTGTGTGTGTGTGTGTGTGTGTGTGTGTGTGTGTGTGCAGGAGAACGGCAGAGGGAGCAGCAGGGCATCCAAAAGGCCCACGAAGGAAAGACTGCAAGACAGCCACGTTTTCACCGTGATGCACAGAAAGAGGACTTGAGCACAGCAGCAGCAGCTGAGGGGCATTGCAAACTTTAGTAGCGATGACTGCGCTTGTCCCTGGTAAAGTTTGGGGGAATTAGGGCTGCCTAGACCCTGTTGACTCTCAAAACTACCTACCAGGGCTTTCTTCCAGTACAGGGCCCCATGCCCAGGAGAAACTTCTGGAAGTGGGATAAACAGTTTGCAGAAAAGGGGCAATTGAGAACCAGGAAAGAGAAGGTCCAGCTACGGCTGGAGGAGGGAAACGGCCAGGAAACGACTGAAGCCAAGCCGCCGTGTTTTTGAGACACATCACAAAGACACACAGCAGAGGGGGCTCTGGGGAGTCAGCGAGGCTGACATGAGCCATGATTCTTTCTAAATGGCCAAGAAAACCACACCACATAAAAACGGACCACAGAAAAATATTGAGGGCAAATCCCATGCAAGTTCTATATGAAAAATTGAGGGGGGAAAGACACGAACAGACCACCCCCTGACAAAATGTATAATACAAATGGTCACGTAAAAAATGCTCAACTTCATCTATAATGAAAAATAAAAGACCAAGGTACTGTTTTTTACATATCAGATTGGCAAAAGCTCGAAAGCTTGACCACATGCTGTGTTGCTACGGCTGTGGGGAAACAGGTGGTCCCGTGCACTGGCTGGGAGAGAGCAACATGGTGCAACTCCATGGAGGGACATTGACACTATAGGGCCACTCCATGTATGTGTTTACTTGCCAGGTTGAAGAGCGCATCCTGCGAATTCATGTCCACCTGGAACCTGCATATGTGACTCATTTGGCTATAGGGTCTCCACAGATGTAATCAAGTTAAGATGAGGTCATGCCACATTAGAGTGGATCCTAAATCCAACATGAGAGGTGTCCGTATAAGAAGAGAAGAGACATAGACACACAAGAATTTCTTGCGATGACAGAGGCAGATTGGAGTGATGCGTCTACAAGCCAAGGAATGCCAAGGGTTGCTGGCAACACCAGAAACTGGAAGAGACAAGTAAGGATCCTTCCCTAGAACTTTCCTAGACAGCGTAACTCTGCTGATGCTTTGATTTTGGAATTCTAGTCTCCAGAACTGTGAGAGAATGAGTGTGTGTTGTTTTTAACCACAAAGTCTGTGGTGCTTTGTTATGGCAGCCCTAGGAAACAAATGCACTTACCCCTTGGCCCAGCAAAGCTCTTCCAAAAAGTAACGTGCACAGCCCTATTCACTAGGGCAGTATGTGTGACTGAAAACAGCCTACACGCTGAGACATAGGAGATAAACCTTGGCACACACTCTCAATGGAAATCTGCATGGCTTTAAGAGGAGAGCAGGAATATCACCATGAGCTGTGGGAGATGGATCCAGAGACGGTGCCAGCAATGCCTCTGCTCCCAGCTAGTCACATCGAGAGTCTGAGCTGACCTTGCCCAGTAGAATGCAGACATGAATTCCAGTCTTTAAACGTACTAGTCTTTAAGAAGACTGGCAACTTCTACCTCTTCTGTCTTGGATGTTGTTTGAAAGTTTGGGGAAAGACATGGAATAGAGCAAGTGCATCTGCAGGGGTGGAGAGAAAGCTTCCCTTCCGCCCCCTCTGAAGTTTCCCTGAAATGACTGACAATAGACAGATTAACAGGAGGAAAAGGCTTATGAATTTCCTACCACGCATATGGATGGGGGAGTCCTGCAAGTGTGAGATGGGTGGGCCAGAGGGTGGAGGCTTATGCACTCTCTTCATAGGGGAGAGGGAGGTTGAGGGGTCGTAGAGAATTTTAGAGGGGTAGTAAATGATTTTTTAGGGGAAATGAATGAGCACAAAAAACAATGGCGTGGGACAAAGTTCCTCTGAGCTGTGGGAAGATGGCCCGGAAGGTGTTGTGCTATGAGCAAAGGTTGTCTTATTATGCAGGCAAATCTCCCAGGTAATCTCCCAGACCGGCCCTCAGAAGCATAGATGAAGTGTGTCGGCATGGTGACAAGTCCCGATCTTCTCTTCTCCAGTCGTTAATCTTCTCTGGTTATTTGATGAGATTCCTAAGAAGGGGGTCTTAGGACAATTGCATTTTTATTTTGGAAAGAAGTTTCCTTAGTCAGATAAGGAATTGCCAAGAACGTCCCTCCTGGTGCTTTGGGAAAGAAAGAGGATCAGATTGGCTAGACAGGAGGTCAGGCTGGGAGGGAGGTCAGAGGGATGCCTTGGTTCTGAGGCTTATTTCTGAGGCCTTTTAGTTCCCTTTAATTCAAAAGCACTCAGCTTGCCAAAGCACCATATTTTGGGGTGTTGTTTTCTGACCTCCAAGGCATCCAGTAGTGTCTGGGGGTGACGGTCGGGGATGTTGAAGTCATGGCCTCTCTGGCAAGTCTAATCCCTAGGGAAGGCAGAAAGGCCCCTCCCTGACTTGATTGGCCAGGGCTGAGGGATGTGGTCAGGGGCTTTTAAGATTTCTGGCCCGGCACGGTGGCTCACGCCTGTAATCCCAGCACTCTGGGAGGCTGGGGCGGGAGGATCCCTTGAGCTTAGGAGTTCAAAACAGCCTGAGCAAGAGCAAGACCCCTTCTCTACTAAAAATAGAAAAATTAGCAGGTATGGTGATACGCACCTGTAGTCCCAGCTACTCGGGAGGCTGGGGCGGGAGGATCCCTTGAGCTCAGTAATTCAAAACAGACTGAGCAAGAGCAAGACCCCTACTAAAAATAGAAAAATTAGCAGGTGTGGTGGTGTGCACCTGTAGTCCCAGCTACTCGGGAGGCTGAGGCAGGAGGACTGCTTGAGCCCAGGAGTTTGAGGTTGCAGTGAGCTGTGGTGATGCCACTGCTCTCCAGTCTGGGAAATAAGAGTGAGACTCCGTCTCAGAACAAAAAGACAAAAAAGATTCCCTAAGTCCCTCATTGCCACTCTGTACCACCCACGGTGACCTCATGATTGGAAGAAGCCACTCCCAGGCAGGGAAAAGACTGGTGGGAGGGGTCTCGTCTAGCTGAGAACTGGATTTTTAAAAGTTAGTATTTTCGAGGACATTTCAGCCTTTTGAGGGCATTGGTTAGGTGTGTTATACTTCTGGTCTGGTCATTTCTGTGTCATGACAAGACGGTCTCTTTGACCTGCACAGCTGAGACCTGGGTCTTCTGCTGCCACCCTCTGCGGAAGTTCTGCCCTGAGACTCTCTGCTGGGCCTGTCACCCCCGGTACTCCACCTGCAAAGTACAGACGCCACATTCCGTTTTCCTTCCCAGGAGGCACTGGAAACGTTCCACACGATGTTAAATCTTTAAAGAGCTCAGTTGTTGCTGATATAATTTGGGGTGGAAGGCAAAATGTTGCTCCATTTGCCCAAAGAGGAAAATGTTCATATTTTTACAAATGTAGTAACTTCCTTTTAGAGCTACTTATTTTGCATTAGTTGGTAAGAAGAACTTTGTGTGGATGACTTTCCTGTCATCCACTAGCAAATCCTGTGGCCCACCTACGCACATGCCAGTTTGTGTGACTGTTGTTATGTTGTTTCTTCTTCCCTAATCACAGGGACAAACCAGGGCGAAGTTTCTGAATTTCAGAATGATTAATAGCACAGCTCTGGCAAAACAGACGGTCTTCAAAAGAATATGGTACTGGTGTTAGTTACAGGATTGGAAAATGAAGTCGCTCACAGAGTGGGCAGGCCAAAGAGGCATTCTGGGCACAGTTACAGGATCATGATGACTCTGCTATTCGGCTAAATACCTGTCCAGCTGCAGAATTTGAATGCAAGTGCTCCTGTCGTGGAGTCCTGCTCACCCGCAGGGTGTCAGCACTGTTGTAGAATGAGGACTCTGGGTGGCTTCCTCCCCGGTTCCTAGGAGAGAACCTCTGCAATCTCCTGAGAGATAGAGGAGGCTTTGTTACTCATGGTGGGTCTCTGGGACCACCCCTGAGTTTGTGCCAGTGACGTGATTCATGACGGCTCCCTAGATATTTCACCCTAATGCAATGACTCGGGATGGGTGCTGGTCGGCAGGAAGACCAGTCGTGGTGTGGAAAGGTGAGGCTTCGAGCCACCTGTCGGCCCACGCTCGGGGAGCGGAGGGGGCTGGACAGTGAGTTCAATGACATGGGTAATGACTCACTCAGTCGTGCCGCTGCAGTGAAACCCCGACACTGACCTCTGGAGAATGCAGCTTGGGTGAGCTCCCTGCGTTGGCGATGTGTCATCACATGCCAGAGACAGGAGGGTAACGCATCCTCGAGGATGTGAAAGCTTCATGTTTGAAGCCCTCCCAATGGGGGGACTCGGAATTTGTAGCCAGCTGGTCTGAAGTGGAGGTGGCCCGGGGGACTCCCGAGCTTGCAGCTGGTCTCAGAAGTCCCGGGCTGACTTGGCCGTCGGAAAGACTGTGCCCTTCCCCCGCGTTTGGCGAAGTCTGGCTGCTGGGAGTGAAGGAGGAGCTGGAGTTGGAAAGGCTGGTGCAGAGGTGGGCTGGCCACGCTGGCAACGGGGAGGAGGGACTGCAAATGGGCAAGTGGCCTGGGACAAGTCCGGACATCCCTCTCCTGGCCTGCAGACCACACCGGGCAGGGGTGTGTGTGGCTGCTCTGGGGAGCCTGGCCCCTGCCTCTGCATCACTCGGGTCACCTTGCAGGCCTCGGCTGGCCGGCTGAGGATTTGGGCCTCTCTGGTGCGTACTGTTTATGGCGTTGTCACCATGTGCTGGGCCTTGGCTCACGGGATCATCACAAGACTGTGTAGGGGCAGGTTCTGTTACCCCCATTTAAAGATGAAAATGAGGCCCAGAGGGGTCCTGAGACCCATCCAGCCAGAATCACACAGCTCCCAGAAGGGCTGGGATGCCCGTTCTGCACTTACGCCGAGAGCCCGTGGCATAGGCCAGACAGCAGTATATTATAAAGATAGTACAAACTGGATCCTCTCAGTAGTCAATTTTCACCCTGGTTTTAATTTGGAAACCCTTTTAAGCTACATTAACACTTTTAAGATATAGTAATAATTCTGAAACATGAGGATTGGCAGTACCTTCTTGTCATTCCAGCGGCCAGAAGGAGTCAATGTAGCTTCCAAAGCTTTGTAACTTACAGTGAGGGAGGAACTTACATGCTGAGAAACTATAATTCAATGAATAATTGGAATCTGGATTAATTCCCAAGTAAAGTTGTTATAAGGATTTATGAACAGAGGGTAAAAAGAAGGCATTTAGCAGAACCTCCAGAGGCAGATGTTAGATGTGAAAATCAGACTTTGCCGTGTTATAAATGTTACGCATCTTTTTCTCTTTTGTGTCCAGCGCCTGGAGGCCCCGGCCTGGGATTGTACTGTTTTACGGGGACAGGATGGCAAGCGCTGCTGTCCCGTGGAGGTAGGAAGGGCAGGAGAGAGGAATGAGAGCAGATGAGATGTGAATGGCTCTGCGTTTGTAAATACAGAGCAGAGGCTGTAGACGGTAGACCCAGCACCAGTTCAGGGCGAAACTCCTTTTCTGGGAGCTTCACATTAGGATTTTTCTACTAAGTTAATCCAGAGGATGTTGGGAAATTAAACGAAGTAATCCTCTCTCTCTTTTGTCTACTTGTAGCCCAGGACCAGGGGGCTTAACAGTGTGTGAATTGGGGTGATGAGGTGACAGCTTTGTTCATCTCCCCGGGGTCCTGATCGGCTTCTAGGAGGAACTTTAGCCAGGGGGCGTGGGGAGCTGCTCCCGTCTAAGCAGAAGCCAAAGTGACTGGTCGTTGTGGGCCCAGCTGGGGTCAGTGTGTGCTGTGCCGTCCTTGCGTGTGTTTCAGAGACGCCCCTGTGGCACCCTGTGATTCATTCCAGAGGGCTGTAGGCACGGGGGTTCCTTCAATACCAGTCCATTGAGAAACAGTACGCAGAGCTCCATCTCCGTCGTCTGCTCAGCCAGCCGGTCCGCTGTGAGCAGGACGCTGACCCCCGGCACTGTCCGTAAGCGCAGTCTCCGTGACGGTGGGCAACTCAGGCCCACGGGTTTGGGTTCTTGGCTCTGCAGTGATGGGAGTGTCTCTGTCAGCTTAATTCAAACGTCGAGCCCCATACACACGCAACCCTCATCCCTGGACTGAGCCGTCTTAGCTGGAGCCTGCAGTGACCAGGAGGGGGCTCAGCCCTTCTCCCCGCTCGCCAGCCTCACAGTGTTCTCGGGGCAGCTCAGGATGGATGCGTCATTGTGGCGTGTCACTGCCTTCCCCTTTTGCTCTGGCATGTGTCTTACTTAACACAAAGCCTTTTTAAAATCATAATTAAGGACCTGCTAAACTCACTATTTTGCCCCAGTCTTCACTCTGCACTGATCTCATGAGGACAGCGCCCTCTGTGTGGCTGTGTTGTTGCTTCTGTGAAGGTTCTGCCACACGGCTTGGATTCTGGTCTGTTCTCTCCAGCCATTTCTCACGCGTCCCTTCCTGCACGTGATTGAGCTAATCGGCGTCCAGGCTGCACGGCCAAAGCACAGCCCAGGAATGTGGGTCCCTGTTCTGAGCCTCAGGCTCCCTGAGAGTCCGAGTGTGGCCAGACGTGTTTTATGGGAGAAGTGGTGGCACCCATGGCACCACTGCCGTCCAGCCCCGGGGCGGGGTGGTGGTGGGAGGGGCTGCTGCACCTTTCTCTTATCCACTGGGTTAAAGGCAGCTGTGCACGTGGCTCCTGTCCCCGAGGATCACCCAGGGCTGCCACCCTCCTCACCTCTCTCATAGTATTGCCCACCCTTGTTTCCCCAGCTTATCGAGCCCCTCCTAGCCACACGCTGCACCCCGGCTGCCTGCATCGGTCCCCAGTTTCCAAGCCTTCCAGCCCGTGCCCCCGGCTTCCATCACAGTACCACCCTCCTGTCGGCACCATCGGCTCTCCACACTGACCACTCCCTGGGGCCGGGAGAACTGGCCGTGCTGGGTAAGGGACACCCCCTCTAGCTGCCTCTGCCCCCCAGAATTCAGTGCTTGCATGAGAAGAGAGCGGCTGGGCTGACCGGGAGGAGGCCTCACAAGTGAGCAGAGACTGTCGGGAGATAAAGCGGGGTGTGGGAGAGCTCTGGGGACAAAGGCAGGAGAGACACAGCCTGAGAAAGACAGAAGATCTGCTTTCCCCCAAATGGTGACAGTGAGGACGGGCTTTCTGTCATCCACGAAAGTTGGATTTTAGTGCTATTTCTGAGGACCAAGAACCGGAGACTCTGGGCCGTGTGCTCCCCAGCCCGAGTCTTGGAGCTCACGACCCTCCAGAGGGACACCACGTTGATCCCACTTGTTTTTGCTTTTGCTCTTTCTGTGGGAGGTCACTTGTGAGATGGTGAAGTCACACTGACCTGGATCCAAGCCCCGTCTGGGGTGGCAGTTACCATGGCGAGGGGCTCCAGCTGGGTGCAGGTGTCTGTAGGTAGGAGCTGACTTGATCCGTGGGTGCCCAGGCAGAGACAGGGGGTGTGGCAGGCACCATAATGGCCCCCCAAAGATGTCTGTGTCCTATTCCCTGGAACCTGTAATGATGTCACTAACATGCAAAAGGGAATTAAGGTTGCAGATGGAATTACATATTCTGACCTGCTGACCTTAAAATAGGAGGATGACCCTGGATATGGCCCGGCCCAGTCACATGAGCCCTTAAAAATGGCAGAAGAGGCAAAAGAGAGGTGCAGAGAGAGATGACGAGAGAAAACTGTGACCCACAGCTGCCTGCCTGGAGGGAGGAAGGCAGCCGGAGGCCAGGGAAAGTGGTGGACTCTCAACAATGGGGCTCCCTTGGATGACAGCTGGCAGGACAGCAAGCACCTGGGTTCTACAGCTACAAGGAACCGCGCTCTGCCAACAGCCCACCTGGGCAGGCAGGGGTTCTCCCCTGGAGCCTCCAGGAGGCGATGCAGTCTGCTGACACTGGAGTTTAGCCCAGCGAGATCTGTACTGAACTACTGACCGACAGAACATAAGATCAGAAATTTGTGTCATTTCAAACCACAAAGTTGGTGGAATTAGTTACAGCAACCATAGAAAACTCCCACGGGGACCGAGGAAAGCTGTGTCTGTGCCCCAAAGTGGGCCGTGGTCTGGGCCCCGTGGCTAGAGGGCTGTGGGCAGAGCAAGATGGGGCAATTTTCAGGTGTGACCAGGTCCCCAGGCCTGACGCCCGGCAGGGGAAGGGACATTCTGCTCACCTTGGCGAGGAGCACACCCTGGTGCAGCTGGTGGAGGGCCGAAGGAGCCCCACCCTTGGGGGCCTCCCAAGCTTGCCCGAGTGTGTCCCCCAGAGCACAGGTGACAAGGAGGAGAGCTCTCGTGAGGGCGCCCAGAGATGCACAAGTATAACTGGGCCTTGGTGGCCACGCTGCTTTTGCATGAGGGGAGTTAGAAGCCAGTAAAATCTGAGTATCTGTGACAAAGTGAATTCATTTGGTAGGTTGATATGTGTAGGGAAATTCAAGATGAACAACCACATTTTTAACCTCCCTGAGCCTCAGTTTCCTCATTTGTGAGACGGGCAAAATAGCAGCTACCCCAAAGGGTGATTATGAGAGTGACTAAGCAACAGGAGCCTGCCTGTGCCTGGTGCGCGGTAACCACGGGGTTCCTGTTTCCTGCTGCTCCTCCCGTCTTGCTCTCTGACATGCTTCTTTCTGGTGTGCAGCCGCGGCGCTCCCGTCTGCTCCAGGCCTTACCAGAGCTTACCGTGACGCACCTTGGGTTGTCCAATGTGGAGCCATGCCAGCCAGTGCCGGTGGTCCCCCTTGCTGAGAACCTCGGCTGCCCCCAGCCTGGAGGACGACGGGTCTGACTGTGGAGGGATGTAGGAGTTCCTGGGCGGCTGGTGGTGGCATGTCCCTTGTTCCAGGTGAGTGTCGTGGCAGTCGATTGTGACCGTAGTCTAGGGTGACATGCTGCTGGGAAGGTCACGTTTTGGGGATGGGCCAGATCTACATTATACAAAAAAAATCCCAGCAAGTTGCCAAAAGGGGTTGTGGGGAGAGAGGGATTTTGAGGCAGAAATGGGCAGATGGAGGGGTGGAGTGGGTGGGCGCTGTGTAGGATGATGGTCTCGGGGTTGGGGGCCCCCAGAGAGACCAGGGGGCACAGTGGGCCTGGGCTCAGGCCAGCACAGCCATTAACGTTGGTTCTGTCGTAATTCCAGAAAGCGGGAAGAGCCCACTGGGAAGCCTTCGAGGGGTCTGAGCCCTGCGGGAGGCGTGACTGTGCAGCTGTGGGAGGCTGGGAGGACATTTACAGCAGGCCTGGGGACAGTGACTTTGTGTTCTTGGGAAAATGCCAAAGACAGGCCACAGGGTGGTGCTCACCACAAAAGATTCCAGAACCAGTTAACGCCCTGGGATTTACAAAACAACAATGCAGACAGAAGGCATTGGAGACTTTCCTGGGCATTTCCCCTTTTTCTCCTTTCCTAACGTTTCTGGTTTGACTCGGGCAATCTTCTCCTGCGTAATCCCGTAGTCTAGTTCAGAACAGCCAGGCAGCCCCGGGAGCTCTGCTGGTGTCTTCAAAGTGACCTGCAAATACCGATGAGTCCACACGTGAGCACGCACATACGCGCGCGCACACACACACACACACACCCCTGCCATGTGTGACTTTCTAGATCGATGTCCCGGCCTCAGTGGCCCCAGGGTACTGAAGGGGGCAAATCAGAGAGTTGGCAGAACGGCCTTCAGGTTGTGACCCCATGAGCTTGTCCAAGTCCTGAATTTCCAGGAATATGAAGGAATTTGGTTTTATGCAAACATGATCCCGTTTCCACACGCCTCTTTTTGCTTTTTGCACCACACCATGCTCTGCCATCTCTTACTTCCACACACACTGTCACGGGCATCAGTAACGCTCGAGGGCCTGCGGGGACAGTAGCTCTCAGCAGCGTGGGACTCGGGGCCTGGTGCATTGCCTTGACCACAGCAGCGAGGCCCGGGGGTGACAGGGCACCTTGACGACACAGACGAGCTGGAAGTTCCGAACTTCTAAACTTTGGAAATAAGTATTTTGTATCTTTGTGGAAAAACAGAAAATTATCACAGTATTTTCCTCTTATTAGTCTCTTGGTGTGATGTGTGTGTGTAAATAAAATACTAATTTCAAGTGCTGCTGAAATGTCCTCTCTGAATCCTCCTTCCTCTCAGGGGCAGGCTGATCCCAGGGTCCCTGTCTGGCTTCATGTGTAGGGACAACCCTACTGCCCAGCCCCACCTTGTCAGGTCACCTTCCACGACAGTCCACGACTGTCCACTCTGGGCATCACGGTCACAACCAGAATGTGCGTTTGGTCCCTGGACTTGGAGCTTCGTCAGAACTCTGAAAGGATTTATTCTGAAGCACTGAGCCATGTCACGTGAGTGACACGCAGTTTTCTTACCTCCATGTGTGACAGAGATCGCACCTGTATGAAACCGCACACCAGAACAGCCTGGGTGGGATCTGAGAGCTCGTCTACTGAGCCCCTCCTCCCCAGAGCAGGGTTAGAAACCATCAACAGATCTGGGGAGTCCTGGGGCGGCTGGAGGCAACAGGCAGGGCTCAGAGCAGGGCCAGGCTGGCCGAGGGGGCTTCCAGCTCTGGGTTTGCTCGTCTTCCGCGGCCCTTGTCCCGTCTCTGACCTGCACTACCGCTCCGGCCCTGCTCCTGTGGATCTCAGACCACGATGCTCGCTCATTGCAGAGAACTGTCTTCCTTTCAAAAACGGCTTACGGTTCTGGCCTTAAAATGCAGGATTTTGGCTTTCTCACCACACCACTCAGCATTTAAAAGAACAAAACAAAACCTGTTCACATTATGATAATTTTTGCATTTTCTAGTGTGTAAATTGGCAAGAGTAGAAGGTGCCCCTGCCTGCAGGATGCCTGACAAAATCTGCGGGAAGATGTTTCTTCTCTCTTTGCAGGCAGGGAATAGAATGTGCTATTACGTGTGGCTCTGAAGCCGCCTTCCACCCCTGAGCTGCCTTCGTGTCACAGGGGCTCACGTCCATTTCACAGAACGAACCATCCAGAGGAACCGGGTGGATTTCACACGGGGATTAATGGTTCCTACCGCTGCCGCTTCAAATGCCGTCTGGAAAACACACAGGTGCAGCCTCTCCGACTTTTCACTAGAACCTCCTGAAGACGCAGACAAAGGTGAAAATAATGCAAGAGGGAAACTAAGAACACCGCCCACAGCCCCGCCAAGGCAGAGTCTTCGAGGGAGGGCGCTAGCGAAGAGCTGGGGCCTGGGCGTCCCGACACGGCCTGGGCGTGGAACGTCTCACAGCACAGGGTCCACCCGTGTAAGTTCTGTTTCTGTTTCTAATTTGTCGCCTGTGCCATGACTGATCCCCCCCAGTGCCTGTACTGCGGGAGGGCCTGGGAGCCCCCACCGCCCCACTGCGGGGCCGTCTGTCGGTGAGCAGAGGGATTTGCCGCTATCCGTCCCTTCCCTCTCACCCACTGGCCTCCTGCCTCCCGCGCCTCGGCCAAAGTGCTCCCTGAAACCAGAAGGGGGGCTGCCGGGCACCCCCGGAAGGCAGCCTCGGGAGCCCCTGTGCAGATGGAGAGAGGGGGAGCCCGCACGTTCAGCAACCTGGGACTTGTGACGTGTTCACACCATGAGAGTTCAGGGTACCCTGAAACCGGGCGGCAGCGCAGGGCAAGACGCTGCCCTGCAGAGTGGAGAGCAAGGGTGTGTGTCTGCCGGAGGTGGCACCGGGCAGTTCTGCCCCAGGCCCCCTAAGACGCAGGTGCAAAGAAAGGGTAAAATACGCAAGACCTTTATTAGGGAAGACGCCTTTGAGGAAGTGGAGAGGAACCTGGGTGAGACTGAAGGAAGTCTGGCTCAGGTGCAGGACGGAGGGAGGGAGACTGGGCGGTTGTGTCGTAGACCCCCAGGTAGCCTCAGGGAAGGTCTGCAAAGTCTGAGCCAGAGGACTCAGCCCAGCCTCTCCCCAGAGGGCACCTGCCTCACTGGGTCTCGGGCTGGGAGCCGCAGGTGAGAATCGTGGCTCCGTGCAGGTGTTTAGTGTCAATAAGCCAGAGCTGGAGCAATGCAGGGCTACGCAGCACCTCGAAGGGCACAGGAGACAGTGAGAGGAAAAACACAGGAAATAATGTAAAAGAAATTCTTCTAGCAATGAAATCTGCTAACATCAAGATAAATACACACATATATTTAATATAAAGTCTGCTTCAAACCCAATGAGTGAATTTATATATATCTGAAAAAATGAGCATGATGCATCTATAATAGACAATATTGAAAAATACCCAATGGTGTGGAATAATGTTCTGAACTGAAAACAGTAGGCTAAAAACAGTGAATACAAACAATATTAATAAGAGCATGTTTTATAAAAAATTTACTAGTGTTTCTCTCTGTGTGGTGGGATTACAGACAATTTTTGTTTTTTATTCCTTTTTTGAAAAATGAATATACTTTGTTTTATACTTTTAAAGTGTTTTAAAAGCACCATCAGATGGGCAAGGCTCTCATAATACGCCGAGATACCCACTTCCCGTCAGTCCTGTGGCAGGCCACGCTGCGGGGGTGATGGAACTTGTGCCCCTCCCTGTCTACTGCTGCTTCTGCTGCAGGCGGTTTACGAGGAGCCCCCGTCCGCTGGGGGCTGCGGTCTCATGGCCCCTCTGCCCGTCCTCCAGGCGGCGCTGTGAGCACTCCCAGACCTGACATCTCCACCTGGAATGGAGAGGTGGCGAGAGGCAGAGGTGTGCCTGCCTACCTGAGCTCACGGCCCTCCCCGGCCCCTCTGGGCAGGCGCTGGGCTTGGCTTCGCATCGCTCACCTCAGAGTCAGCTGGAGGTGCCTGCAGCTGTGGTCTGCAGTAATCGCCACCTTCTCTTGCCAAGTCTCCAATACCCCCTCCCTCTATGGGCTACCCAGCCCGCAAGGCACTCCAGGCAGGTTCTCCCGGGTTCTCCTCCACGGCTGAACACAGATGCACTTGGCCTCTCGCCGGCACTGCTAATTAAGCAGTGTCCACGGACCCATGACACCTAGGCATGAAGCAGGCCCGCTGGAATGCAACTCCAATGAATAAATGCCTCTCCTGCCGCGTGACTTGGCGTGGTTCTACAAAGACCCTAATCTGTTAACTACTCTTTTGGGTTACAATATGATCTCCCTGCCAGTTATCTGGATTTTTAGAAGATGAATTTTTCAATCTCTAGGATTTTTTGGCCCCTTTCTTTCTGACCATGGGGGGAATCTTGGCAGAAGCAGGCCGCAGCTGGCCGTGCTAGCCCCGTTCCATGCCGTTCCAGCCTCCGCTGTGCTCACAGGCCCACGTAATAAATAGCATTTCTGCCTCTTATGATTTTGCTGCTTAATGGGACGGACATGGCATGGCTTAATTAGAGGCCTGGTCTCATTTTGACAGTCTTTTGTGAGCTTTCCATGTTCCAGCCACTTCCGTTATTACTGGAACAGTGAGAGTGGACATTGGCAGCGGGCTGGCCGCCAAGCAGCGGTGAGAGGCAAGCTGTGTGAACTGAGCTGGGAGGGCGCGTAGCCACATTTATTTTTAAGCATTACCTAATATTGCTGGGCCGCTTTTTTTTGGCTGAGACTGGGAGAAACTTCAATTAAATTCCCACTTTTGGGGCCAGAGCTATAGATTATTAATGCAAGTGCTGGGTTGTACTTATTACACGCATGACCAGAGAGAGGACAACTTAACTCACAGACACGCACAATCGCAAATGCGTACTGAGCCTGCAAGATGATGTACAACATCGAGACACGTTTCCCTTCCAGCCCTCCTCATGCAGCCTGAACCAGACCCTCAGCTGGGTGTCCCTCTGTCCCGTTCTCCTCCCTCGCTTCTCTGGTCCACACATTCCCTCCAGAGTTTTCTATACATGGGTTGCCCCCAGGTTCCCTGCTGCTGAGGCATAGGTTCCCCAGAGCATGAAAAATGTGATGATTGGCCCCTGGGACCCACCCAGGTAAGGGGTCTAGAAGTCAAGGAAATGCTCTAGTCCTTCAGAATCGTCACGGCAAATTATCCAGGAGTCAATCAAAGGTTTCTCTTGCCTGCAGTGGCTTCTGTCATAATTATAGTGCTTCATTGTGCTCGCAAAGTCTCCGTGTCTTTGCTCTGTGTGGCTGCAAGATTCTCTTTCCACCAGGGACGAGACAGTGGAGGAAACAGAAGTTTGGCTGAGAAGGAAATTCAATTCTTCCAGTACATCTCCCCACTGAGCTCGTGTGACCATCCTCATCCCCAACCTCGCCTGCCTGCAGCCGACTCGGATCTGACGTTCCAGGGAGGCTAAAGGTGAGAGGCTTAGGCAGAGAGCGGGGTTTCCGTACATTTCAGTTCATAAAGATAAACAGCACAGCAGATACAGGAATTCAGAGCAGTGCTGTCCAACAGAAGTATGATGTCAGCCACACAGTCATTTTTAAATTTTTAGTAATATATTAAAAAAAAAAAAAGAAAACATGGAACAGGTACAATTAAATTAAATACTATAATTTATTTAACCCAGTGTCTCCAAAATATTATCATTTCATCGTGTAATCAATATCAAGTCATTAAAGAGATCTTATATATTTTTCATACTAAGTCTTTGAAATCTGGTGTGTATTTTACACTCAGTACATCTCAAGGCAGATGCTAAATTTTCATCAGAAATACTAGACCTGTATTTAAATTTTATAAAATTTACAGTTGAAAACTTAAGATTCATATACCGAAGTTATTCCAAAGATGCTTCAAGGTTTTCCAATAATGGAATTATCAGTTTTAATTTAAAATTAATTAAAATAAGATAAAACTTAAAAAGGAGTTCCTCGGTTGTGCTAGCCTCATTTCAAGCACTCAGTAGTCACAGGTGGCTAGTGGCTGCCATATTGGGCACGAGGAGTTAGAGTGTATGTGTGTTCTGCTTCCAAGGATTGCATGGTAACAGCAGCAGCAGCAGCGCTAGGATATGATGTGAACACAGAGGGAGCCTCAGGAGGAAGCTCTGCAGAATTGTTGGCTAGGGGGATTGTTTTGCCAAGAGGCTTTGGAGTTAGAGGGAAGTATCAAAATCCGGGAGACCCTATTCCTAACGTTCTTTGTCCCGGGAACTGTTGCCCAGAATTGCATCGACCCTACGCATCTGACGCCCCACCCATCGCTCTCTCAACCTGTAACTGCCTTTCCTTAAGACCCAGCTTCCTCTAGAGTATGTGACCCCTGAGGGCAGCAACCGTTTTTAACCTTTGATTCTGTGAGCAAGTTGCCCACATTGCTTCCTGGTCATTAAAGTTCTTGCAAAATTTAAATTTTCATGTGAAAAATGGAGTAGTCAAGAACGCTTTCTGCTAGACTAGATAACTCTCTTGAGTAGTCAACTATGACTGCTCTTTTTCATTCACGTGTCTGTGACTGGAAACCACGTAGATGGAATATGTAGAAGAACCTCTTCCATGAGGAAATAGCTCCCTCCTGAACACCAAGGCTGCGGGTTTCTCATCACAGTCCAGCCTCAGTTGCTGCCAAGAAGAATCAATTGTCCGTAACTATTGTTGTGTGGTTGAGGCCCCCTTTGCTTCAAGATCTCGGTTATTGACAGAGGGGAGAGGCCTGGGGTTTGGGGTGCTGCTCCCTATTAGGGGAGGTACACTGCTGGTTAAGGTTGGGTAGACAGTGCACGCTATTTCCAAGTTACCTTTTCTGCTTCTAGGGGTACGTGCGTGTGTGGTTTTAAGAGCGTCTGATAAGCCCAAAGAAAGCCCAGCTGGCAGCAGGTCCATTGGCAATCAATACTCCAGAGTCAGCAACTATCTCCGCACAGTTTCCTTCTCCAAGAACGGAACTTGCCGCTGATCCAAACTCCTAAGACTCTCCTGGGATCCAGAGTGTGCCGGCGTTTTTCTCCAGTTCCTTCCCGGTTCGCAGCACAGCATGGTAAGGTGAAGAGAGACCCCGATCAAAGCCTACTCTCTCTCATACTTCAAAACGCATGCCTTAAATTTTTAGTTTTGATTGAATTTTGAGGCTAAGCATGTTTTCGCCTCTAATTGGTTTCAGACTTCAGTCAGGGACATGACTCATTATCGGGAATTCTTGAGTGCAAACCCACAGTCCCATCCTGCAGTTTGGGGGTTCTTTTTCTGACATCTGTGGGGATCATTCTGCCCCTGACCTTCCCTATGAAGTATTTGGAAGCCTCTGATCTATTAACTCCTTAGCTCCTTCCCTCCCGTAATTTTCATTTTTTCTTGCAATGAACTTATAGTGTTTTGCAAAATTACCCCGTCCTTCATGGGTGTGACCCTCTGGGCCAAGGAGAGTTCTGGAACCCATATTAGCATTTATTGTCACATGTGCCAGTTAGTTCCCTGTTTGTTTTCAGAGACTGCCAGATTTTCAAGTAAACAAACAGGGTGCCCAGTTAAATTTGCATTTCAAGTAAACAGTGGATAAATTTTTGTATAATTGTGTACCAGATATTGCATGGGGCAGTTAATCTAAAAATTATTCATTGTTTAGCTGATATTCAAATTTAACTGGGCATCTGTGCCGCACTCTTAGAACCACTCCCTGCTCTCCCCTGCTCTGTTTGCCATCACCGGGGACGCTGCCTCCCAGCTCCCTCGCCCTCCAAACCCTGACGAGTTGGGTTGAGGTTGGTGGGCAGGCGGCCAGGAGGAGCCAGGCTATCTCTCCCAGCTTCTTGTGGCGTCTCCGGCCACCACGGAGCATGTCCGTGGCTCAACCCTGGCTGGGTGAACCTGCCTCGGTTCCGGTTTCCACCAGGTGGCCTGGGTCCCCAGCTGCCACCAGCCTGCTCTTCCTTGTAGCCACCCAACTCTGGGATGGCAGCAGCTGCCCGCCGTTGCTAGTCCTCCCATCGTCTGCCACCCCCTCGTTTAGAGCCCCTTGCCTCCCCAGTGCCTGTGTTATGTTTCCTCGGGCTGAAATGCCTGAGCGGTTTCTGTTTGCCGGACCAGTCCTCGATGGAGAAGCATCTTTGGCATTTCCTCCCCCAGGTGTCAGAGCACCCCTGTCCTTCTTCCTTCAGCCTGTCAGACACGGTCTTTGCTTATTTCTTCTCCCTTCTCCTCAACTTCCTTTGCCTATAAGATGGACCAGTTGTGGGCCGCAGCACAAGGAATTTGTTACTAGTATTAAAGTGCCAGAAGTTACTTCTCTATAACATCCAAGTGGATTCAGGGATATCTGTAAACTCTCACTCATTTGCATTTAATACGGTCATCAGAAAAATACAGTTGCAGTTCTTGAGGAGACAAGGAAAGGCTTGGACCAGAGCTCACTCACCTCCTCTGCACCAGGAGTGGATCGCCGGGCAGTTTGAGTGAAAGGGAAGGAAGGTTGAGATGTCCTGCTGCAGAGCAATAAAGGACAATGTCATAACTCTCAATCTTAGGCTTCTATTTCTTCCCAGAGAGGTGTATCCAGATATCTGGTCCTTACCAATTCACAACTATAAAATAAAATCACATTTTCAGTAAATAATGTGATGCTAATGTCATGAGAGGTCCCCAACAGTCTGATTGCTGAAAAGCCCTCAGATGATTTCCAAGTTATTGCACCTTGACAATGTCCAAGGGTGGTGCCACGTGTGCTCGGGAATGGGCCTTGGTCTTCTGATGTGTCTCCTGGTCGTGCCACTCTGCTGCCTCTGCCCCTGTGACTCTCCTGAGGCCATTGCCCACGGGCCCCAGCTGGGCTTTGCCTCAGAGGCACAGCTTCCTCTGCGGCCTGCTTGGACAGTGGAATGCCCTTCTGAATTCTCAAAGCATAGCAGAGACCAGGCCGGAACTTTGAAAACTTATGGAAGTTTGTGGGATGATGGGAGGCATGAATATCACAAGAAATGCCTGGCGTTGCTGCCACATGCCACCTTCAGAGCTCACCAGCAGGTGGGCTTCCACTCTTGCTCCCAACCCGGTTCTGCAAGGCAGTGCCTGGGTGACTCCACTGGTGATTTAAAATGTCTCTTTGCCTCTGAGTCCAAGCCAAACTGGCAGAATTTCCCACAAAGAAATGATGCAGTTCCTTACCTTTTGTCCCAGATTGGCCTCTCCCTGTTACATTCGACAGTGGGACCACGTACTCCAGTCAAGGGAAACATTACACTTGCTCACAGGGTGTGGTCTAAACCTGTCTCTCCCCAACAGATAATCACGTAATAGCCCGAACATCAATACATGTATTGAGACATCAGTGACTTAATAGCAAATAATATTACCTAACGGATATCAAATGAGTTTAATTCCTTTATATATCATCCTGAGAATGGCACCTACAAATCCTCCTGAGGCTTTGAGGCTCTCTATTCCTGTTATCCTTGAACAGGAAACGTGTGTGCACGCATACACACACACACACACACACACACACACACACACACACACACACACACACTTATTTCCCTAAAAGCACAAGAATGAATAATAATTCATATGCACAGGTCAGTCTAAATGAATATATATCAAAACACATTTTTCCATTTTGCACATGCAATATTAGAACTCTGCCTACATTTTTAAAAACATCTCCAGTAATCACACAGAACAATTTACCTCCTCAGAGTTATATTCCCTTGGATATTTCCTTCCTAGAAGAGGGTCTTCTTTTTCCCTAGGAAGCCACCTCTGTGAGCTGTTTAATTATGCAAATGTGAGTAAGGATGGTGAGCAGGACGCTGAGCGCCTAAGGCAAATTCAAATGTCTATTCTTGACAGTAGATGCTAGTAATAACCTAAATAATAGGTATTTTAAATTATGAAATAATTCAAAGAATAAAAATATATAGTTAGTAAGTATTCTTTTAGCCAACCATCAGCTCTAAGTAATGCTATTATACTAACATTTTACATATTTGTTTCATATTTCTTATTTTTATTTTAAATAAGATATTACAGATAAAGTTCAAGCCCCTTTTTATCACTCATTAGTCCTATTTCCCAACCTCCCTTTCCCAAGGCATCACCATCGTTACACTGGTTTAGGTGTTTCCTATCCATAGGTTTATGCTTTTATTTTTAGAAAAAATTTTAGAAATAGAGTCTTACTCCATCGCCCATGCTGGAGTGCAGTGGTACCGTCATAGTTCACAGCAACCTCAAACTCCTGGGCTCAAGTGATCCTCCTGCCTCAGCCTTCTGACTAGCTAGGACTACAGGTGCACCACCACCCGGCTATTTTTAAAAATTTGTTTTAGGGATAGTGTTGTCTTATGTTGCTCAGGCTGGTCTGGAACTCCTAGTCTCAAGCGATCCTCCTGCCCCAGCCTCTGGAGTTGCTGGGATTATAGGCAGGTGAGAGCCTGGTTTGTGTTTATGCTTTTATGTGCAAAACTGACATACAGGATACCTTTGCATGTTTTCAAACTATGTAGATTGTTTCATACATAATGCATTAATATATATTTTTCAAATTTAATTATTTTTTCTCAACATTAAATGTCCAGATCCATATTACTGTGTATAAACCTAATAATCTAGTTCATTTATTAAAACTGCAATATTATATTCTATCAAATGAACTTGCTCTTCCAGTCAAGATGAAGTAATGGGAATTCAACTTACCTTCTTGGACGAAACAACCAAAAAACAGACAAAATATTTGAAAAAATGCCTTTAAGACAATGGACGTCAAGCCATGAAAGACAGCAATCCTTATGAGATAGAAAACAAACAATAATGAAGCCTTTAATTGCCCGATATTTCTTCCTTGAGAGAGTGCCCAGGCCACAGTACAGAGATGGGGGAATCCAGCAGAGCCTGCAGAGTCCCCTGAGTTGAGAACATGGAGCCGAGTGCACAGGGGGATCAGGGCTGGGGCTCACAGGTGGGGAACCAGAAAGGAGAGAGCTGCACAGAGAGAAAACCTGGGTATACGTCCAGGACCACCACTGAGTATGCAGCTGAGTACCGATTATCCCATTTATTTCAGGAAACCTCCTGAGTGGGCAAAGAACTACCCAAAAAGGTTAGAAGTGACAGTGACTGGAGCTCGCTTAGGGCTGGGAATAGTGGCTGCTTCCAAAATCCAGCCTGGGAGGCCCCATGACTCACAGAACATCTGGTTGGAGTTCTCGGACAGCCCTGCCTTCGTCAGTGAAGAAAAATTAGTACTGGACCCAGCACTGCTCTGATCCCACCTAGGATGTCTTAAAAGCAAAGCACAAAGAATCAATCTGTTTCCAAGTAACTTAACTGAATCCCAAGATAAAGCACAATAATGTTGAAAGGACGAGAATAACCTCCAACATTCAGCACCAGGCATTCAGAGGAGCAGAAGAGCAACGGCGAGGTCCATCAGTCAAATCAAACCCAGCATTTGACACCCATGTAAAATTATCAGACAAAGACAATAAAAGTAGAATTAAAACAACTGTATTTCAGGTGTTCAGAAAGTTAAGTAGAGGCATGGAAGATATAAAAATGACACAAGGTGAATTCCTAGAGATTCAAAAAAATACAATGTGTAAGGTGAAAAATACTAGATCCAATCAAATATTGGATAGGATTAGCAACAGATTAGACCCTGCAGAATAAGACATTGGTAAATTTGCAGCTATAGCAATAGAAGCCATCCAAAATGAAACAAAGAGAAAAAATACTGAAAAACGAAGAGAACAGAACATCAGTAAGGCATGAGATGGTGTTAAGTGGGCTAACATACATGGGACTGGAAACACCAAAGGAGAAGGGTCAGAAAAAATATGTGAAGGAATAATGGCCAAAATTTTTCCAAATTTGATAAAAACTATAAATCTACTGATCCAAGAAGCTCAGAGAACCCCAAACATAAGAAACATGAAGAAAATTAAACCAAGGCACATGATAATCAAATTGCTTAAAACCAATGCTAAAGAGAATAACTTAAAAGCAGCCATATAAAAAAAAGAGAGAAACTGACAGAAGAAGAGGAGGAAAGATACGATGACAGCGGGTTTCTGGTAGGAAACAATGCAAGTGAGATGGTGTATTTGTACACTGCGCCGTCCCTTTCATGAACGTGCAGGTCTGTCATTTGTCCAGGGATTCTTTTATGTCTTTTAGTGAAGTTTGAATTTTGCTCCTAATGGCCATGCAGTAATATTGTCCCCCCAGCTGACTGCCACAGGCCCTCCGTCCCCAGGGGGGTCCACGCAGCCTTTTATGAGAAGCTCTTGCTTCCAAGCTTCTGGCCCCCATGCAAATTTTTCTCTCCTTATTTCTCACCACTCACTGCCTCAAACTCTTCATTTCAGCGGCACCACAATCCTGGAGGTTTCTCAAACATACAATGTCACATCACGCCTCCAACTTCTTCATGCTCTCTTCTGCCATTTGCCCACCCAAGACCTATGAAATGATGGGATGCATCAAAGACTCAGCCGAGACAAAACCTCCTCTAGGAATCGAGCCTGGACCCGACCATCAAATGACCCCCAGACAGGCGAGGTGGCCTTCTTATCCGCCTGTCTGGCCTGTGACTGCAGCGCCACAGCAATTCCTAAATGTCTCTGCCATGCTAGCTCCTTGGGGGCAAGGGCTGTATTTTGTTCAAATTTGGGCACCATCTAACTGTAGCACCGTGTCTGGCATGTATAGGAAGGTATGATAAATATTGATGGAATAAGTGGATAAAAAAACCAGAATGGCAACTAGGTGATATTTCCTTTTCAGAGGCTGTTGGCTAGGACCCCCTTCTCAGGATTGGGGACCTGGGAGTCCAGGTGATATGGGAAGTGGGGAGGGCAATGTGGATTCAGGAACAATCAAGGCAGACGCGATGAGAGCTGAAAACCCTTCCCCACTTCATAACAGAAAACATCTTTTCATTATAGCAGCCAGAATGTTTCTGTCCACCTTATTTAATGTCTGTCATTCTTAGAAAGTCTCGAATAAACACCTCCAGGGTGTGATTGTGCCTCCATCGTCTTGGCTCTGGGTCGGCCCTGTCGTTCCCATGAAGTTTCTTAGGGACTCCGGAGCAGCCTTCGCAACTGTGCTCACACCCCAGGGCGTGTGGCTGAGACGGCAGACGACCCACGTGGAGCGAAGCCACGGCATTCTCGTGAGGCCCAGCCCTGCCTCACGGACCGTCTCTTTCCCCGAGCTTCTGAGGACTTTTCCTGTCCAAACTCTTGGGCGAAGGAAGCGCCTCACTCGTGTCCTCAGGCACTGACTCCACTTGACAAGGATATTCAGTGTCTATTCCCAGGCCTTTTCCTCTGAAATCAGTGAGCCGACTGAGGGTTTCAAAACACCCCCAAGAGGCCACATGGTAAAGGTGACTCTTCAAACATGTTTTAAGTCCCTGGCTTTTGATGGCTTTTATCTCCTCCAAAGTAAGTCAGAGCTTTAGACAGAGCTGCGAGGACTATTCAGTACGCGTGAGGACACGAGCTCGGACAGGCGCCTTGCCGAGTGCTTTTCTGTCTTACATCACCTGTGCTGTGGCCTCGCTTCCCTCTGTGGGTAGAGGAATCCGGGTGGGTTGTTGAACTCCAAGAATGTCTACAGGACGTTCTTGCATAAACCAAATGCTACGTGTTCTCTCCCCTGGGCTTCCATCTTGCAGGACGCTAGACCCTAGAGACTTGTCATTCTCACTGTTGGGAAAAGGATGACATGGAGTCATCCTCAGTTTGCCCTGTCCTCTGGGTAACAGAGATATCCTCCTTTCTCCTTGCTCAAAAGGTCACTGGATTCAAGTGTGGCACTCACAGGAGATCCTTCCAGGAGGGGCAGAATATTCTAGACAATCACCTCCTGTCATATTCGTGGTGAACATCTGTCCTCTGCTTGCTTTCTCTTCTCTTTCGGTAACAGTCTTCCAGTTTTCCTGCAGGACCCACCCTTGCCTGTGCCCTGCTGTTTCTGTGGGACTGCTAATTAACCCCCCTTCTCCCAGACAGCTCCTCCCAGGTCACGCTCTGGAATGTGATCCGTGGAGGTTCCTTTGAGGACGTGGAAAGGCTACTCCACTTTTCCAAAGAACTTCTCCTCACCCCTCTAGACGATGAATACTGAATCTCTGTGGTTTTCACGAGTCAATGCAAATATTTGAGGGATGGGCAGCCCCTCAGTCATTAACTTGCTGGGTTAACTTTCAGTAATACCCCTGTGACCTACCTGACATCCTTGAGAATGTGTTATTTCACATAAGAAACATTGCCAGATAACTGAAACTAATTATTCTGAGCAAAACTTTAAACATTATAATCATCTATGAAACTCTGTAATGTAACAGATGAAACAGAACAGAGTGGAAAGAAAGCCTGGCGTAGCCGTGCTCCTATGAGTCACAACAGTCCTGGTGCAGAGGGATCGCTGCTCCGTGTTGCAATGTTATACACCAAAGTGCTTTGGCCCAGACGGCTTTGGCTGAAATTCTTTTGAATGCTTTCCTTTGTACTTTTAAAACTTCTTTCCTACCAGCAGCAAATGGCATTTCTTGCCAATGTGGATATTCCCTTCTCATAGGCTTCTGCCTGCTGGCAGGAAATCAAATAAGCCTGAGTCAACCTGAAGCCAGGGGTGGTGACAGTAGCATGAGGAGGGTACTGGGGCGTTTGGGGACAGGGCAGGTGATCCACAAGACCTCATCTCTGGCTAAACTAACCTATTTTCCCAAATGTTAGTTCAGTAAAAAATAAATGAACGAAAGAGAACATGGCAAAGATTTCTAAGAAGGAGCAGATTGTCCTGGAGTTCTCAGGGCCTGCTATGCAAGTTCCCTTTGTCCGAGTTATACAGATTACGTGGGTTTCCTTGGCCACTTCTTAGGAACATCATTCAAACAATGAACATTGAAGCGAATGCTAAGAATACTGTGTATCATATTGTCAAATGTCTTTGATTATTTCTTTGAAAGATCAGGTTCTTACTGTTGGGTTTTTAGATTTTTTCCTATAAAAGTTGGTTTGCTTTCATCTTACTGTAAAGGAACTAAACATATCCTAGGAAAAAGAAAGTGTGCAATTTTAGGAAGTCTAATATCAGAGACACTTGCTTGATATCATTACACAGTAAACACAGAGTTCTAGCTTGCCGAGCAAGGCCAGGCTTCCTGCCCACCCCCCCACGTCCCAGTTTGTGTCACTCCAGTCTTTTCTAGGAAACCGATACCCATTATCTCCCACCCTGGCATTCAAGTGGCTTTTCTTTGACATCAAAGATTCCTCTGTGATTTCCTTTCTTGTTCTGCCGCCGACTAGGGAATACAGACTCAGTAGCAGGGAAATCTGAAGTCCTTGAATATTATAAATTCCCCTTTGGATGTATGCAATGAGTTTTTGGCACATACTGGATTTCCTGTACCTTTGTAAAAGAAAAGGAAATTAAAAAACAAATGGCAAACGTCAAAGTAATTAGGTCATCCAATCATAATCCAAATGTTTATATTTGCCTGATTACAGCAGCAAAATGGAAGCATCCAGGTGATGCTTTGAAGTACAGTTGAACAAATGATATGTCATGGTAAAAATAAATATTTTAAACCACTATTATGTTATCAGATTAATTACCCTGCAACCTCCGCAGGATAAGCAGAGCTGGAAGCATGCAGTGTGCCTTCATTTGGAACATCTCCAGCAACTTCCGCAGGGCCCCACGGGGAGTGGATGAGGGTCTCCGGGTTTCTATGAGAATGTGCCACCTGCTGCCACACGATGTGAGTACTCTGTTGGGCTCAGTCCTTGCTGACCATGACAGTAGCGACTTAATCATCTGTGGGGTCCACAGTGTCCAGACATTCTTTTATAGACAGCATCACAAACTGGGTCTTTAATTGGGAAAGTAGAAATAAAATAATCAAAAGAAATCTCAACTCAGAGAGTAGAATGCTAGATGCCAGAGTCTGGGGGGCATGAAGAGAGATTGGTGAAACAGCTGAGAGAGGACTTGAAATGTTCCCAACACACAGAAATGATAAACACTCAGGGTGATGGATACTCCAGATACCCTGACGTGACCATTACACCTTCTGTGCATGTAACAAAATATCACAGGTATCTCACACATATGTGCAAATATTATGTATCAATAAAAAAGAAGCCTCCACTGTGCTATAGATGACCATGTATACAGAGTGATTTGATGAGCAATTAATTACCTTCCAAGTAGAGGCAGCTGATCACCCATATGTGTGGGTCGACTGTGTAGGATTCTTTCTTGGACCACTGGAAATGCCTCCAGCCTGGCCTGGATCAAAGACTGGGAATTCCTCCTCCCGTTTCAGTTTCATCATCAACACCAGCTTAACGTAAGTGATGGGCTGTTTCACAGTACTTTACATACATTAGCTCACTGATTCTTAGCCCAGGTCAGGCCTTTGTGTATATTCTTGAACGCCCCCCCGGACTTCCCTCAGGTCATAGTCACATATGTATTTTAGAAATTAGCCGATATGTCCCTTTTCCCCAGTGGATGGGCAGCTCCATGCCGGCAGGAATGAATCTGCATCAAAATTAGCATCTGATTGTGAGGAGGATCCACACATGCCTGGGTATTCTGCAGTTCTTTAATTGAGACATTACAAATAAGGACATTGATTGAAAGTAACTGAATTGTACTATCAATGAATGTGAATATACAGAGATTTACTGAACAAATAGCTGAGAGATGACTGATGACACTCGCATGAGGCCTGGACTGAGAGCCAAGCACAGCCCCTGCTGCCCGTAGGAGGCACTGAATAAATGTCTGGGAGCGAGTGAGGGTCAATGTTCACAATACCACAGTGAGTTAGGAGATACTATTCCCAGTGTGTGTGAGAGGAAACTGAGGCTTGAAGGAGGTGGGTTCTGTGCTCAGTAGCGCAGCCAGAGCCAGGCCTGTGGGGCTGCGCGTTCTTGTGCTGAGCCCACCGACCGACCGCCTTTTGCATCCCTCTCCTCTGCCCACGTCTCTCCTTGCTCCGTCCCAGCCACCAGTGCTCGCTGTAGGACTCGGCACCATCATCGTTGCAGTAAGTCACTTTTCTCAAGCGGCAGCAGCCCGCGGTGACAGCCGAGAGGATTTTACATGGCACATGGATGAACACTTTTTATTTTTTAGTTATGCATTTATTTTTAACGTGAATTAGAGAAAGTATAACCGAAACATGAAACCAGTTTTTTTCTTTCACGGATGTTATTGCCTACGGTGGGGATAAATTACTTACATTTTCAAACGAGTCGCTTAAAGAAAAACATTAAGTTGTTAAAGCGACAGAGGAGATGCATGGATGGCGGAAACCTCGTCAAGTCTAGGGATGCTGTGCAAGCGTCGCCCTGAGTGGAAAACGTTCCTTTGATCTCTCTCCCTCTTGTGAAAATTTCATCCACCGCTTCAGACAACGTTGGAAGTCTCCGGATGGCAGAGGAGGGACACTGCTTCTTGGGCAGAACAAAACCCCGGCTCTATCGTCTGCTGGCAGGAAGGCTTATTTGTCTGTCCCGTGGGGAAACACTAGACTTTCCAGGGGAGCGCGGGTCTCCTTGCGAACCAGTCCCAGACACAAAGCAGCGCTTTGCTCCTTCTTGCTTTCTTTGCAAAGAGTTCCCGCTGCCCTGGGATGGGAGGAAGAGAGCCTCCCCCTGGGGCAGGAAGGTGTGGCAGAGGTGAGAGCCGGCCGGAAGGGATCCGAGTTATCAGCGTTCTAAGAGCAGGCGACTTTGGCTTATGCACATTTAAATGCTCTCACCTCAGGATGGGTGCAAATCATGTATATTAGTGTTCAAAAATACTAATTGAGGAAGGACTGAACATTTCTATTTTTTCCTGTAATGTAGTGTGCTGTCACGTTACAATATATTCTTCAGTGATTTGAGAACAGAGCTGAGCTTCACGCCTAGAAGGTACGAGTATCCATCCTCGTACCTTCACACCGGAATATCGAATCTGGGAAATCAAGACATATAAAATATTTTCTTATATATTAAATAAGTACTCAAGGAATATTTATTGACTTTTTAACTGGATTGAATAGTATCTCCCCCCCCCCTCAAATTTCTGTCCACGTGGAACCTGTGAGTGTGACTGCTGTGGTCCAAATGTCTGTGTCTTTCCAAAATTCCTGTTGAAACTTCATCCCCAACCCGACAGGATTAAGCGGTGTGGCCTGTAGGAGGTGAACGGGAGCAGGTGCCCTTATAAAAGGGTTTGACGGTGGGGGGTCGCCCCTTTTCATCCTTCTGTCCCTTCCACCATTTGAGGACACTTAGCCCCATCTATGAGAAATGAGCCCTCAATACCTGAGACACTGAACCTGCTGTCACCTTGACCTTGGACTTCCCAGCATCCTGAACTGTAAGAAATAAACATCTGTTTATTATTATAAATCACCCAGTCATGTATTTTGTTATAGCAGCACAAATGGACCCAGGTAGCGTCCTTAATTAGAAACAGGGTCTTTGCAGATGTGATCAGGTTAAGATGAGGTCATGCTGGGCTAGGGCCTGCCCTGAACCCAGTGTGACTGGTGCCCCTGGGTCACAGAGACAGACACAGGAGACCACTGTGTGAAGATGGAGAGAGGGATTACAGTGATACGTCCACAAGTCGAGGAACACCGAGGTTACCAAATTACTGGACTAAGTAGTTTAAAAAATTAATTTTGTGGAAATTTCACAACCATTTGCAAGTGCTCTATGAGTATTTTGCATTTTGTTTTCCATTTTGATAATTTTTAAAAAATTACCATGAGCCTTCTTGGGCTTCTTGGCTTCTTGGGATTCTCTGGGAAACCACTTTTGTCCTGTTATTTCAAGGCCCACAGTTGCATTCACCATGGCAGCGCCCTGTGGTCTCAAAACCCATCTAACGTCACAATGCCGGCATCCTTTTCTGTCTGCCATTGTCTCAAGTTGAATTCTTTTTCTTTTCTTTTCTTTTTATTTTGAAGACAGGGTCTTGCTATGTCACCCTGGCTGGACTGCAGTGGCCACATCATAGCTCTCTGTAGCCTCAAACTCCTGGACTCAAGTGATCCTCCTGCCTCAGCCTCCTGAGTAGCTGGGACTATAGGAGTGCATTACCACACCTGGCTAATTTTTTTCTTTATTATTTGTAGAGGTAGAGTCTCACTCTTGCTCAGGCTGGTCTCAAACTCTTGACCTCAAGTGATCCTCCCACCTTGGCCTCCCAAAGTGTAGGATTACAGGCATGAGCCACTGCGCCGGCCTCAAGTTGAATTCTTTAACCAGCTATGAAGGCAAAACTTCTCCTTAGCCCTGATCATTTGCAGAGCATTTTCACAGACTCAGACTTCATTTTCTTAAGTTATATGAGTGAAGACTGATTTGGCAGACTTTAAATGACCCGATATTGCAAAGTGACATGTTCTTTAATTTAAGGCATGCTTAATGTTAAAGCATGGTTGGCCGCTGCACCAACCAAGGCCAAATGAAGTCACATTTTACTGAAGCAGTAAGGTTCTGAGGTCAGACAGGGAGCAATGGGAGAACTGAGACCTCCCCCGACGCCAGTGCTGGCAACGAGAGGTCCTGAGCACGGGCCGTCAGCCCAACACCTGCCCCTGCAGGGATGTGTCTGCCAGCTCCCAGCCTCACAGACACCAACTGCAACAGTCAGTTAGCAGTAAATGTAGCAGGAGATGGGCCACGTGTAAGTTTTCATTAAATGCATATTTTTTATTTTTCATTACTGCATTTTGGAACACATTTTTAAAATGATTGGCCTGTCATCATAATGGATTGGCAGTTAAAATAACTAGGGGAATATGTAAAAAATAAAAAGGGTAAATTATGACAATGGCAATATTGGTGATGCAAGCAATGGTCCATCACGCTAAACAATAAAACATATTCCCATCAGCGACAAGTGAACATAAAGCCACCAACATGTTTTTTCCTACTGTTAAACTCAGAACTAGCAATTTCGTTTTAGCAAGATAATGCAATCTGTCATATCTAATGAATATCATTGATTTGAATTTTATTAGTTTTTAAGGCCTTTTTCTTTTGTTTCCTCTGTAAATGCACATTGCTGGTGAATAAGGGGTTTATAACTAGTTTTATGTTTGTATATATTTAAGTAATATCATGATGAAAGAATTTGTCAACCGTAAGAAGTCATGAGAATTATTTTCCTTTAAAAGGAAATTACTCAAGGTAGAGTAGTATAGCTCTGATGGCATTGTAATCTTTCCTGTGTTTTATTTTCAAATTTTGGAAAAGAGCATTATCAATGCCTTTTTGTGATTCTAAAGGAAACATGTCCATTGGGAAAAGCAATTTTTACATACAGAGAAGCAAGAAGAAAATGAGACTCACTCATAAACCTACTGCCCACAGCATTTTAACACCTCTTCTTTTAGGATTTTTCTATAAATATTTAATTTCATAAAGTAAAAATAATGTGAAACTATAAAACTTCTTTTACCATCTGCTTTTATCACTTAGTCGATGTCCACGACCATCACGGAATGTTAAAATGAGACTTTTCTGCCTCCACATTTGAGCTGAGAATGACACAATGCCAAGAATCAATTTCCTACAAGGAGGGGACAGATCACTGACGTGGAAAGTGACACTAAAGGGTTTTCCCAGCACTGTGCTGGGTCCAAACCTCTGCGAATTGAGGCCAGGTGGGGGCTGTACGGGGGTGATCTGGCGCTCCCTGGGGGTCATTGTCAGTATGCAGGGCACCCCCCACACCTGCCTGGGCCAGGGTGGAGGCTTCTGCACACCTGGAGCCAGGTGAGCAGGGCTTCAGAGGGGCCCACTGCGAAGCTGGACCCCTGTCCTCTGGGACCTAGGAGCGGGAGGCCTGACTCACACCAGAGAGGTCTCGAGGCCACGGCGTTCGGTGACCTGAAGAGGCAGAGCCCAGGGAGGCCTTGGGCAAAGGCAAGTGTGCCTGGAACCTCGTCAGTACCTGCAAGGTTTGAGCCAACTTCAGAAGATTACTCTTTCTACCTGTGTATGAGTAGATTAAATCCCACCCCCCATGGAACTGATAACAGAGGAAAGATGGCTGGGGAGTGAAGGAGGCCACCAGGGGGAGGGGTCTGTGAAGGAAACTCACTCTTGCCCCTTCCCCATGAGGTCATAAGGAGCGAGTTTGTTGATCCAGGAAAACCTCCAGGACATTAGGTGTGAGTGACAGGTTGAACACAGTCTTAGACTGGATTAGTAGGATCAGCTCCCGGTGGGCAGCCTTCTTTGTTAAAATCATATTGAAAAAGCAGGCTGGGCGCGGTGACTCACGCCTGCAATCCTGGCACTTTGGGAGGCTGAGGCAGGAGGATCACTTGAGCCTATAGTTGGGGGTTGCAGCGAGCTGTGATGACTGCACTCCAGCCTGGGCAGCACAGTGAGATCCTGTCTCAACAAAACAGTATTGAAAAGGCAGTCCCCTGAGAAGTCTCTGTCCCTGCTCTGATCTGTTGACTCAAGAAGAAATTTTCCTGGGCTCTGGCCACATAGTGCTTTCCTGTCAATGAACACAAATTGCCTAAACAATTTTATTTAATTTTCAAAAACATAACCTGACCACTATTAGAGGCATGTAAATAAAATCGCAACTTGTTGCTGCTTCTAAATGATGTTCATCTTCTCATTTTTCTCTCTGAACATGTGTATGTTCCATGGACTTTTTCCTCTTCTTTCCCAGAAATAGAGGAAGAGAAATATTAATATATAACCACAGACATGCAGCCCTGCAGGCTGTAGTTTTCCTAATGTTAGTGTTCTTTGGATGGATTGATAAGGGGGGCAGTTTTGGAGCCTGGAGTGCATAATTTTTCACCTGTTCAAACACTGTGGCTTTGGGAGCTTGGACGGTGGACCTTCCCCGCCAGCCTGCTGAGTCAGCCAGTGCCCCGGTCACGGGTGGGTTGGAATTCCTGTGTGGTTCTTTGATAATCAAGTGGAATTATGTATTTGGAGGCCCCAGCATGGTATCCAGGTGAGTGCTATGGACTCAATAAGTAATTCTTAAAGACATGATTAAAAATGGGGGTGTGAGTAGTGTCCCAGCACTCCCAAGGTGACAGGCAGGAAGCATTCCAGGAAGGGAGCTGGCACTTCCTGCAGGTCTCTTTGTTTTGTTTTGTTTTGTCTTTTCAATTAAGGACTCTAGAGAGTCACTGGAGCTCAGAATTGAGCTAAAGGTTAGGAGTTTGGAGGGTCAGTGGCTCTCAGGTGGGTAAGTCTGTCCTCGCTGGGTTTGGGAGGTGATTCTCTGATTCCCTGCTCAGAACTCTGCCCTCAGCTCTCTCAGGAACCCCTAAGAGGAGGGGCCCATGGGGGCTCCAGCCAGGGGGAAAGGGGTCTGGGTCCAGGTGAACCCACTTGGGTTGATGCCCACGAGGCTGCAAGAATCAGCTTTGCAACTTCAAGAAACCTTTGATGGTGCTAATGGAAAAAATGAGAAGGTCATTTCAGGTGATTTTTTTGCTTCCTGAGCGGCTACGAAGCCAATTCTGTGTGGTTGAAAGCAAACTCAATGCGTGTATAGTGCAGTGCGTGTTTGGGTTTGAAGTCAGACTCTCAGGAGTCTAAATCCTGGCTTCGTTGCATTTCCTAGTGGTGTGACTCTGGATGAATGAAATACCCCAACCCTCGGTTTCCTTATCTGTGGAAAGGGAGTAGCAAGGCTCACAGGGCTGTGGTGCCCACCAATGCAGGGCAGCCGGAGCGCAAGGCAAGCTCCCCGCTGTGATCAGCAGCCGCTGTGGAAACCAGCTGAAGTCAAGAACAGGAAAATTCCAACAGAGGACACCGTGCCTGTTGTTTAATCATTCTGGGACCTGGTGAGGGGATAGTTTTGGGTAAGCTCAGAAATCAGTTAACAAATCGGATTTGGAAAAGAAATTACTCGTGCAGTAAAATGGATCCAAAGCATCTTTAATGGGGGAAAAAAGGCTGAGAGACATTAACCCTGCTTCACTTTTTCCTGGACTATATTGGTATTCAGAGTATTATTGGAAATTACTGATTCTGTTAAGAAAAATGTCATCACTGGACATCACATTTCTATCTCATCAATAACCCTGACAGAAGACGTTACTCTTTCATGTAAAAAGTATTTTTATCTGGTGGGGAAAAAAGACTGGATAATACAAAAAAAAAAAAAAAAGGAAAAATGGAAATTCTAAGGAAGCAATGAGAAAAACTAATGTTAAAGAATAAAAATACTTGCATGGAGGATGCAATATAAAACCTTATACATGTGTCTTAAAGGCAGCAGACTCTCATTACTCAAAAAAGTGCATTATTAAAAAATTATTAACAGAAACATTTTAGCAACCCAGTGCAGTTAGAGGGAGAAGAGATTTACTGTACACTGAACATGTCGAAACTGTAAATGAGCAATTGCTTAAAGTTTGGATTGAACTCAAGTTCATTAGGCTTAAGTGACCTTGGCAAATTTATAAAAATCGCCATCAACTTCGAATAATTATTAAATGCCTAATTGCACAGGGCACTGGATTCCTGATTAAATAGGTCTAATTAAGGAACATGCAGCGAGGGGCCACTCATGTGGAAAGTGACACTCTGCGGAGGGCGGGTCTGGTGCCTTCAGCGAGGACCGAAGACCGGGCCGCGGAGCAGGGTGACGTCAGGGACAGTGGGGAAGGTGCTCTTGGGGCCTCGGGAAGCCGGATTCTGGGTTTCTCTGGAGTCATCTCCCTGTGCTCATTCTAAATTATTTTGAAATTCCAGGCCTCCCTCTCTTTATATTTTGTTCATTTACTTAAAATGACAAAGGAAAAACCGTGCTAGAGATTTCAGCAGAAGTTCTTTCTCTCTGGGTGACAATGGCCCTCACTCCCCTCCTTCCCCAGCAGTATAACCGAACGGCCATTTCTTCTTGTCTCCCTTAGGAAATAGCCTTTAGCTAGTAGAATTTCATCCTGCTTTAGATCCAATACTAAGTTCCTCTTGTGATAATCATAATATTACCATTATTTATTTCTCACTCAACAGGGACATGCCAGGCTGTGGTTTGAATGTCTGTCCCCTCCGAAACGCATACGGAAAATCAACTGACAGGGTAGTGGTGCTGGGTGTCGGGAGGTGGGAGGTGGGGCCGTGGGGAGGCCAGGAGGCCTGAAGGCCACGCCCTTGTGGGTGGGATTGATGGGTTATAAAAGGGCCAGGTCGACCCCTTCTTTCTGGCCCTTCCAGCTTGCCTTGCACGGTGCAGCAAGGAGGCCCTTGGTAGGTGCTGGAGCCTTGACATTGGGCCTCTCCATCCCCAGAACTGAGAGCAGGTAAATTTCCACTCGTTATAAATCACCTGGTCTGTGGTATTCTGTCACAGCCGCGCAAAATGGAATGAGACGTCTTATGAAATGGAACTGGTCAGAGATACTGGAACGTCACCTTCCAGGAAAGTTCCATCTGGAAACACAACTGGATAAAGTGAGTCTTTCCCAAAGTGGGCCTGGGACCCTCGAATGTATTCTGCCCATACTTTCAGCACAAGGATGTTTCTACTGCAATAACGTGTGGATGTTTTTATCCATCCACTCATCCATTTATTCATCTATCCCACAAATTTTTATGGACCGGCTGCCATGTGTCAGCGCTGTGCCGGATGTTGGAAGAGAGGCCTGTGTTGGGAAGAGAGTGTGCAAAGCAGGGTGAGGAAGGCAGGATCGTCACCTACTCTACCTGAGAGGCAGGGAGAACACAGGGAAAAGGGATTCTCTGTGTGGCAGTCGGGAAAGGCTTCTTGAGGGTTTGAAATACAAATCGGGCTTTGGAAGACGCCCTGGCTGCCGTGGTAGGGAGGTGGGCAGGGGTGTCGCACAGGGAAGAGCAATGCCGGGAGGCAAGTGTCTGAGGCTGCGGCTGGTGCAGAGGACGGGCCATGGGGAAGTGCACCTCGACGAGGGGGTGGGCAGGAGCCTGGAAATGCCCCCACGGGGAGCCACGCTCCTTAGGAACCCGTGGGCAGCGAGGAGCCAGGGGAGAGTTTCAAGCAGAAGAGAGAAGTCAGAAGTCTGGGGTGAATCATTGTCGACAGGGAAAGGGGCATTTGGAATAAATGAGTTCAGCTTTGCAAAGACCGTTAAGCAGCTACTGCGATAGTTCGGCATGAGGGAGGCACGGGTGAGTTAAGGCCGTCACGGGCGTGGCCAGCAGAGGCTGGGCTTGTAACATGTTCAGGAGGGAGACCTCACTCGTCACTCCTCTTGGGACCGCTTGGTTTCTAGATGCAGACACTGTAGGTGTTGGTGCCACCAGTCAAGGTAAGGTATGGCAGGGGTGGAGCTGGGAAAGAGTTCCATTTGCCCATTTTGAGCCTGAGAAACCTGTGGGACGTGGGGCAGGCAGGTGGAGGTAGGCGGGGTTCCGGAAGAGAGGTGTGGCTTGAGAGGGGTCAGAATGCGGTGGCAGGTACAGCCCTGAGGCGAGGAGGGAGACTACCTGCTGGAGAGAGAGTAGCCTATTGAGGCCAGGGAGGCAGGACAGGAAGGAAGTGATGCACCAGGCTGGGCCCCTCGGAGTCCCCCAGAGATCTCCGCGTTGTCAGAGGGCAGAGAGGATGAAAGGCAGGTTATGCTCTTTGGAAACACAAATTGAAAACAAGCTTGTGGCACAGGCGGAGCCACTCAGCGCCCATCCTTCGGCGCTGGAAGGGTTGATGGTATCATTTTCATTCTCTCCCCACCTCCGGTGACAGATACAGTGGCAGTGATTAAACACTCGCTCAAGGCCACACGAGGAACCTGCTGGGGTGGGGAATCGGGTGGGTCAGTCCGGGCTGCCTCATTCTACCTGCTGTGCTGCTCCTCTGACCCACCCGTCTTGTCCAGGACAACAAGGAACTTCCTCATTGCTTTAATTGCTAAAAAGCTAGACGGCTGCAGCGTGTGTAGGCTTCCTTTTTTGTTGTTATTCTCAAAAGACAAGTTTTAGAATTAACTGCAGTACACTTGGCCTTTTAATCACTCACAAAATGAACGCATTTTTGACTCAGGTAAAGCTGTTTATTTATGTACTATTGAAAATTTAGGCTAGAGCACTGGAATGCAAACTTCTTCAGGAGCGGAACTTTTGTATACATTAAAATAAACGGACAAAAAATAAACTAGGTAAACAGATGAAAATGGGCTACTCTGACTGAAGGGTAGGAGATGGGTCCGTATTTCTACCTGCCTTGTTTGGTCCTCCCTTGCCCTTGGTGGAGACGCCACTGGGCTAATTACTTGGGTTTTCCCACCAGGGTTACACAAGGCAGAAACCAAGCACGACACAGTTGCAGCAATGCACGAATGGTGCAATGGTGAGGTATGTAACATAAACACACACACACATGCACACGCATGCACATGCCTTGATGTTTATAGGTCTTGAATATCAAAGGTGACTATGAATTTAGCAAAGCTCTTAAATGAGTTGATATAAAATGTCAATGCCAACCCCTTCTTTCAGATGTATTCGATCTTGTCATACTTGTATAGATACGGCCAAAACGAGGCTCTAAAATCACTTCCACGTGTTTTCCTCTTCCTTCCCAACTGTCTGGAATTCCCACATCTGTAATCTGTACGCCTTCTGCAACCAAGACCCCGGCGGGGAGCGCTTGACTGCTCCCCCAGCCGAGGGCGGCTTCGTTCAGAGGCCCGGGGAGGCAGAGGACAGATAAGGAAGTTCCTGTGCACTATCGCAATGGCTGCAGGAGTCGCTTTCTCACAACCTTTGTACTTCATGATTCATTAAAAGTGAACAGCAAAGTGGCCAGTGTAGCATTGAGGACACGCTACAAAGTGAATGCAGAGAGTGGGTTTACTGCTGTGTTGTGGCTGGATTATCAGGAGAAAGTGGATCTAAACGTGAAGTGAGTTGCATGTCAGATAAGAAATTTGAAGAAAGGAAATTCCCAGGTAATTGCCTGCTATTAGCACGAAGTCCCCAGTGGCTTGCAGTTGAGCTTCGTTTCATATGTCTCTGCAAGCTTCTTGTGATAAATATCTCACTTGGAATATACTATGCTCTCCCAAAGACTCAAAATGATGGAGCAGTTGTTTGAAACCTTGCAGAGCACAGAGATCCCTGTGGGGTTAGCTATCTGAGAGCAGTCTATTCAGACGCCAGTTTGGGAACCTTCTGCGTGGTAATGGGTGCAGTTTGACAGAAACATACATGGTGTCAACGGCTTACGTGAAGTCCTAACTTGTTGATCCCATGAGGACATAGTTAAGTGACAGTCAAGCACTAGTGCATGCGGTGTGTTTAGCATGCAGGTGGCACACGGTGTCCACAATGACCACAAGACTTTGAAGGACAGAGCTCTGGGTGTCCCTAGCAGTCTGCCACTCTCAAATTAGGAATCATTGCTCCAGGAAACAGAAATCCCAAAATGTCTGGTTTCAGAGTTTATTTTCCATTAAGAGGTAGACTTTAATCTCCTGATGGTACCATATTTCTTTATTCATCATAATAACTATATGGTCAAAGAAGGAAATACAGCTACAGATGTCTTCTATTAGATCGATACGATACAGTTAAATTATGTTATCCTTAAAAGTGGCAATTACACAGTAGGTAAGCCGGACAGGGAACCTGAGAACGCTGATGCGTTTTAAACCCATAGCAGTTTACTAAGGACAAAAAGGGCAACAGGGACAAAAATATTCTTTCTTACCTTGAGCTTTGGTAAGAGCCGTAACCAGGATGTTGACTCGTGGTTGTGTGAAGGCGTTTTGGATAGAAGTTAACAAGAATGGAACAAGCACCACATGTACTCACCTTTAAATTGGTACTAACCCATCCAGTCTTACGTGCACATATGGAAGCAACATTCCTAGGGTGTCGGGCAGGTGGGAGGGGTGGAGGGGGTGGGTAAATTCACACCTAACGGGTGTGGCACACGCTCTCTGGGGGCTGGGCACACTTGTAGCTTGACTCAGGCCGTCAAAGCCAATTTTTGTAACCAAAACATCTATACTCCTGTAATTTTCTGAAATAAAAAAAAAACCCCAAAAAACAAGAATTTGCCTGCCATGGACTAGGATAGAAAAGTGAATATGACTTAGCTCTGTCTTTCACATTGGTTACCTTTTAGTGAAAGACTTGACAAGTAAACAAACAATAACAATTTTGTGATTAAAAAGAAGGAATCCGGGTGCCTGTGTCCGGTGGTCTGAATCAGTTCAGGCACAGAGCTTAACAAAGCGGGAGGAATAGTCAGTCCACAAACGCCTCCCGCAGGCTTTGGTCGGAGCCTCTACTGCTGGCGCCATAGAAAAACTGCAAGGCAGCGCCCTGGCGAGGCAGCTGGGGGAGGCTGGCTCTCAGCGTGGCAGGGAGGAGACGCTGGGTACGTTTGTTCTTCCTTCGTTCAGCAGATGTTTGCGGGTGCAGCAGGGGACACATCCCTGTCCCTGTCCTCAGGGGCCCAGGTTCCAGTGCAGTGTGGGGAGGACAGACAGTGAGCAAATGGTTGAGTCGGTGTGTAGAGGGCTGCGTGTGCCAGGGCCATGGGGCAGAGTGAGGAGAGGGTGACTCTGCATCGGGGACCCAGGAAGGTCTGAGAAGGTGGCGTGTGGGGGAGGGGTGTGAGCGGCGCAGCCCGGCGAGGGGAGCGTCTCGGGAAGGGGCGCGTCCACGCAGAGCCCCGAGGTGGGGTCAGCACAGGGGACAGAGCGGGGTGGGAGACACGTTAGGAGATGGGGTCACAGGGTCTCGGGGACACAGCAGACAGCTTTCTGAGGAGACGGGAACCTGGGGAAGCTCTGAACAGAGGACACCACCTGACCGGGTTTTAACAGCAACACTCTGGCTCTGGGAGGCACCTGTGCCGTCGTGGTCCATGGAACTCACGGGGTGAGATGTTTCCTCTGCCTCCGAGGGAGATCGGACCACTGTTTATAGGATCGTGGCACTGGCGACTCCACATCTCTCTCCCAGCCGGGAATCCGCTCAGCGGCTCCCTGTGGGACCAGCCACAGACAAGAGTCCTCCCCATGTCTGGCCCTGCCCGGGAATTAAACCCAGCGTCAGCCAGCCTGCCACGCTGGTCCTCGACACCTCCTTCCTTCCTTCCTTCCTTCCTTCCTTCCTTCCTTCCTTCCTTCCTTCCTTCCTTCCTTCCTTCCTTCCTTCCTTCCTTCCTCCCTCCCTCCCTCCCTCCTCCCTTCCTCCCTTCCTCCCTTCCTCCCTTCCTCCCTCCCTTCCTCCCTTCCTTCCTTCCTTCCTTCCTTCCCAGACAGTTCTGGCTCTCTCTCCCAGGCTGGAGTGTGGTGATGATCACAGCTCACCACAGCCTCAAACTCCTGGGCTCAAGCGAGCCTCCTGCCTCAGCCTCCCAGGTAGCTGGGACCACAGGCATGAGCAACCACGCCCGACTAATGGGCCTCCCAAAGTGCTGGGATTACAGGTGTGAGCCACCAGACCTGGCCACCTCTTTCTTCATGCCGAGAGAAAATACAGTGTAGAGACGAAGAGGACAGGCCCAGGATGCACGCAGCTGGGGTTCAAATCCCAGCTCCACCAACACTAGTCTGGGCAAGTTGCCGCCTCGTCTCTCACTGCCGCAGATCTTTACTTGTAGAGGGGTGATGCTGTTGGCGCTCACTCATGGGGGGGTCTGAGATTCAGGGTGTTACCCCGTGTGCAGCATGCAGGACTGTGCCTGGCACACAGCGAGTGCTGTGTGAGTCTTAGTTCTTGTCCCTGCTGTGGTTATTAAGGTCCCTGCCACAGGAACAGCCTTTCCCGGGGTCTTTGTCCTCTGCTAACTGGTGGCCTCCCCGGGGGCCCAGAGGGAGGGGGCAGCCTTCTCAGAGGGGCCTGGGCCCCTGCCTGGCTCCAGTGGCCACTTCCCCGTGGAGCCTCGCTCACTGTCATGGCTGCTGGGAGTCTGTCACCTAGAAATGGACCTTGGAGAAAGGGCCGGGTTGGCCTGGTCCTGGTGCCAGGTGTCTGGCCACTCCCTGAACATCTCTGCCTTGGGCCCCTCCTGCCTGGTTACCTGGCCCCAGCTGCTCCACCGAGGGTTTCAGCCGTGTGGCCTCTGAGCCCTGGCCCTCCTGCCCCTGCTTGACTTTTGTGATTGTTGTCATTGTTACAACCGGGACAGCCCCCAGCCCCCTCCCTGGCTTGGTCCACTGAGGACATGAGCTCCTTTTCTATGTACCCCAAAGCACACTCTGTTTTCCTCAGTGCCAAAGTCTGCCCCTCTCCATAGCTGGCATGCCTCCTTTTTCTGGATTTTAAGGAACCTGATGAACTCCTCAGAGAAACTGGTTATTGAATATTCACATCTACTTCTTAGATGTTATTACATTTTCTGACCACCTGTGAAATAGAGTTTTCCCTGATAATGGTGGGTTTAAATTCGGCACATTATACAGCTGGACTCCAGGCTCATCGTGCACCTGCCTCTCCCCGCCAGCTGCCTCCACGGCCCTCAGGCCTGCTGCATGCCCTGCGGGTCTCCCCCTCTCCCCAGCCCCCTCCTCCCTCCAAGTCCACCCCAGCCCCCCACCTCCTGACCTGTAAGGCCAGTCTGGTGCAGGCCCTGCTTTTTTTTTTTTTTTATTTAAAAAAATAACTTCATTAAGGTGTAATTGATACACAAAAACCTAGACTTGTTTAATGTATGCAATTTGAAGAGTTTATGAATTTGACAGCATGTACCCATGGAAGCCATTGCCACGTGAAGGTCATAGACAAACCTGTGCCCTTCCAAAATTTTTGTGTCCTTGTTTTGGTGTGTGTGTTAAGAACACTTAAAACGTGATCTATCCTCTTGACAAATTTCCCAGCACACAAGGAGATGCGACCCTGAACAAGGCAGCTTATGCCTCGCCTTGTGTCCCCTAGCACGGAATTGCTTTGTGCCAAAGGCTACTATAAAACTTCTACCGTGAGAGGCTGACACAGTTGGTTTTCAGAGTAAGGGTTTTAGTGAGTTTTTGGAGCACTGGGGAGCTTCGCATTCCAGAGGTAATTTCATGAAAGAATTCGTTAGACCATACAATGCTGTGTCATTTTAACAGGCCTCTGTAAAATAACTTTAGCTTGAGTTTTGAAGGAACAAATGACTTTTAGTCACACTGGAGAATTACGAAGCAATCGAAATTGATGCCTGAGCCACTTGTGCATCCAGGGGCACATTTAGTACTCACCGGGCACCCCGGGCTGCCAGCCCTCGGCCAAGGCAGTGGGAAGCACCCGGAGCGGAGCAAGGCACCATCCTTGTGCTGTCGGGGGACTCACAACCTCTCAGGGGAAGGATCCAGCAGGCAGGGGATCAGGGCTTTGACCATAGCCCACAGAACGCTGCCAGGGTACAGAGGAGGGGAGGCAGGTGCCCTTCAGGGAAGGTGCTGAGCGCTGGAGTTTGGCCATGGGAGAGGGGGAGGCCGCATTTCCTCAGGGGAGGAGTGGCGCAGGGGTGGGGCTGATGTTACAAGGTGTGGTGGTGGCCTTCCTTCACAGGGGGCAGGGACAGGCACGGATCTGGACAGTTGGCCCTAGATGCACGGCAGGGAGATTCGCCACTTATCTTTGTTCTCGAGTTTGTTCAGACAAGCCAGGTTTTAAGAGCTTGTTAGTCTGAGCTACAGAGAGTGCTTCTATCAGAAAATGCTAGAAATTTTATCTAGAATTTTCTATATGTGTCCATTTTCCTGGAGGGAGATTCTATACTATCCTTCGGTTTTTAAGGAGTCTGTGTCCCTGAGAGTTCTGAGTATGGTATCTGCACCAGGGAAGCTCCGCTCTGCCTGGAATCAACCGTCTCTGGTGCTGCTATGCCCACCTGCTGCCCCGGTTCTCTGCATTCTGGCTGCACACGGAGAAGTTAAATCCCCCATGTAGCTCTCTGTCCAAGCAGCCCCCAGGTTTATGTCCCTAAACTGGCACAGACTAGGTTCCTAGACAATGTTAGTTGAATTGAACCAAGTCCTTGTCCAGATTGTATTTCCACTTCCTCAGCACACCCTGTACGGCCAACGTCGGCATCTTTAACCGATAGGAGTGAATGCCCTGTCGGCACACAGAGCCGGAGCCTCCACGCCCCCTGGCCAGGGCACAGCCCCAGCTCAGCTAGGAAGCTGACGTTTGTTTTGAAAACCTCCTTTCTGGCAGTCTTTGGGGAGTGACCCCCCAATAATGGGAGAGCTGCAAAAGACTCATTAGGGGAATCGGAGCCCCCAAAAGACATAAGCCAGTGACAGTTTCTGAAAAGACAGCAAGAGGGAAGGAAACAAGGAAATGAATATTGTTGATGGTAAGGAAATTGTCCTTGAAATTTCACGTGGCATAAAAAAGACATCTGTGCACGGTACGTCACACAATCTTGATGCCACAGTGGCAAAGGGTCGTTTTCAAATAACTTTCATCTTTCCTGGTGAGGAGACACCTGTCTCTGCCCCTGGGTCAGCTGCAAATGGCTCTGTCTTTGGGCGGGTCACTAAACCTCCTTTTGGCCTCAACTCCCCCATCCATGCAAGGTCACATCTCACATAGTCATGGTAAGAATCAAATGAGGTAAGAGATGTTGACAGGACTTAGTAAAAGACGCCGTCTACACAAGTTGTTTCATTGTCATTAATAGTGACTGTTACGGATAGCTTAGCTGCAACCAATCTCTCAGTAATTTGAGATGATGGGACATTTTCATGTCACCCATCCGCCACCAGGTGGACTCAGCTGCCCTGGCTTGGTGGCTGCATGTCCCTCTGTTTCTCACGGCTTCCTGAGTGGCCTCTCGATCAGCCGCACGCTCAGGTGGGCGACCCGTCTTTCCTGGTGGAGAAAGACCATTCCTCAGTCAGGAGGGAGGATGCAGCCCCTCGCCTTGCGCCCTCTCCCCTCCCCGCATTCCAGGGCTCACTCATGGAAGACGGGGCGGGGGGACGGGGGGGTCAGCAGGGGCTTCCCTCCTTCCCCAGGGCTCCGCTCCGATTCCACCTCTCCTGGGAGGAGGCATTTCTCCCAAGTTCTGCCCTCAGGTCTCCCTTCCCCCCTAATTCATGGTCCCCTGGGCAGTCTCATGTGCTCTGTGACGTCAGCTTTTGTCCCTAGGACACTCTCAGTGCCACCTCCTAATGTACCCAGGGCTCCGATAGAGTCCTGACACATAGTTGCTTCTCAATAACTGTCGGTGGAATGAACACACCCCTGGGCTTCTGGAAGCTTCATTCTTTTCCCTGCTCTCACCGCACTTGCTCACTTGAGCTCACTCAGGTCCTTCCTTTCCCCCCTGCCCTGGTGTGTGACCTCCCCCCAGGGTTAGCCCCGTCCTGTCAACCTCGGTCCCGTGGTCCATCACTGCAGTCTCTTCTGTGCTCCCACACTGGTTTCTTTGTCCTCCCGGCAGCTTCTAGGCCCTGGACTCATCCTTTCCCAGTCCCTCTGGTCTCAGACTGCTCAGTCCTTCTGGGGACACAGCCCTGCCTGGTCTCATGGGACCGTGTGGCTGCTCCGTCCCTTCACGCCTCCTGTTCATCTCTCTCCTCCAACCCCCTTGATGGATGACCTCACCTCCTCCCTTCTTCCTTCTTGATGAGTTCGTAAGAATTCCATATCCATCTTGCCCTCTTCCTTTGGGCACAGGAGGGCACGATACCTCCTTGTGCCCAGGTGAGTCCTGCTGTCTGGGCTGTGGACTCCACGCAGCAGATCTAAGGCCTGGGGTTCCTGGCACCCCCTCCTCCCTGATCCTGTCCCTGCTCTGTGCTTTCTGGTACCTGCACACAGCACACAACCAAACCAAAGCAGCAAAGCTTTCTGGGACCCCATTTAGTGTCAGGAAACTGCCTTATCCCTTTTCCTCTTTTGCAGTGATGTGATACTTGTGAAGTGTTTAGAACAGATGATAGGCGTTAGTTAGTGATCACCATCATTGTTATTTTACAGCAAACATTCTTAAAGCTTTCTCTAAGCTCACTGTCTCCATTCACAGCCGCCCGCCGACAGCCCCAGGTCATGGAAGCCACAGTCTGGCTTGGACCCGCCTCACCTGAAAGGTTCTGACTGCGAGCGTCGCTGGCATCCTAACCACCAAATCTAAAGGGAGATTTTGGTCCTGAAGCACCTGACCTCCCAGTCAACTCTGACCCAGCTGGAGCCTGTCCCTTGTCCCTGCGGTGCTCTCGAGCTCCCCTGCAGCTGGCAGCTCTCCCTGCAGCTGCCGTCCCGTCCCAGGCAAGGCTGAGGCCCCTCCCCACCTCATTGACCTTTAAAAGTTGGGGTCATGGGGGCTCAATCCTCTGACCCCTCTCTTTTCTGTCCTCACCCAGCCGTAGCGGGCCTCACGCAGTCTCCTGGCTTTAAATATCATCTATATCCTGACCACGGGCAAATATATCTCTCTGGCCTTAGCCTTTCCCCTGAATTCCGGAACTGTGCACCCGAGTTTCTCCTTGACATCTCCTCTTGGATGTGCAACAGGCATCTGAAGCTCACTGTGTTCACGTCAGAGCTCCAGAAGTTTCCACCAAACCTGCTCTTCTTCCAGTCTTTCTTTAATTTCAATGAATTCTTCCGGTGCATAAGCAAAATCTTGGAGGAAATATTAATTCCTCCCTATTTCTTGCACCCCACATGAGACCCATTAGCAGATCCTGTTGGCTGCAGAATTGGGCCACATGCTCCCCACATGCTGCCTGCACCCTGCTCCAAGCCCCCGGCAGCTCCCTCCTGGACACCTGCAGTGGCCTCTTAATGATCTCTCTGCATCTGGCTCTGCTGCCCCCTCCCCTCCACACTACTGTAGTCTCTTGTCAATATACTCATTGAGGCAGCCACAGTGACCCTGTTACAGGCAACTCATGTCACTCCTCTGAGCAAAATTCCCCACTGGCCGGCAGCTCACTGAGTCAAGGCCAAAGTTCTCATCATGATGTGCGAGGCCGCGAGTGGTCCTGCGATCCTGACTTGACTCTTGCTAACTCTTCCCTCTGCTCTTCCCACTCTAGCCATGCTGGCTTGTGCACTGTGCCCTGAGCACACTGACACACTCTGCTTCATATCTTGGCAATTCTGTTCCTTCTGCCCTAAATGCTGTTCCCTCTGGTGTTTGCATACCTCCCTCCCCAACTTCCTTGAGTCTTCCCTGCCGTGGCAGCTACTTAGGGCACCCTTCTCTGGCCACTGATACTAAAATTGTAAGCTACCTTCTCATCACTACATACCCACTTCTCTTCTTTGGTTTGTATTTCTAAATTAACACTTAATAACTAATATTCTACACATTTTGTTCTCTCTAGTTTCTCACTAGAATAGAAGCTTCATGGCACAGGGTTTTTAGACAGTTTTTTTCTCCCTAGAAACAGTAACAGAGCCCAGCTCATAATTGGCACTCGATGAATATTCGTGGAAGGAATAAATGAAGATTCTTTCTCATCTCTTTCTTGTGCCTATCTTCTGCTCTGTGACAATTGGTGTTCCCTTATCTCATGTGACATATATTTTTGGGGCTATTTTATCCATGCCCTGGGCTTCATCTGGAATGGCACCATGTGGCAGAGGGCAATACTGTTCCAATTTTTTTTATCTCTCCCTGTAGCCACACCCTTTTCCATGTCACTGTGAAGTAGATGCAGAGCGCAGCCCCTGCCTGCTGAAGCTGGACTTGACTCAGTGGCTGCTTTGGCCAGTGACGTTTGCAGAAACTGCAAATGTGCCTGCAGGGTAGGGTTCCTGCCGGTAGGCTGCTGTCACAGGGAGAACATTTCTGAAGTAACTTGCGAGACCTGGAAAAATGAGAAACGCAAAGAATAAGCCCCAACACACTTGTCATCTGGAGCCCTGGCCCAGCCCGCTTGGCAGAGATGAGCAGAGACCCCCAGCTGCTGCAGTGGGCGGGCCATCCTGCGTGTTTCTGAGATTGAGGGCTGCTTGTTATGCAGCACTACATAGGACTGACATATGTTTTGATAACTCCCATGTCCATTCCTGAGCCTAAACCCCTGTCCCGATTCAAGGTTCACTTTCTAACTGCTTCCTGAACATGGCCCTGTACACCTCGCAGGAATTCAGCATTTGTCATTCCCTAACTGACTTTCTCTCTCCCACACTGTGCCCAGTTAGCTCCGAATTAGCCAGGATCATTGTGGCTCACTGCAACTTCCGACTCCTGGGCTCAAGCGATCCTCCTGCCTCAGCCTCCCCAGTAGCTGGGACTATAGATGCGTGCCACCATGCCTGGCTAATTTTTCTATTTTTAGTAGAGACAGGGTCTCACTCTTGCTCAGGCTGGTCTCAAATTCCTGAGCTCAAGTGATCCTCCCACCTTGGCCTCCAGAGTGCTAGGATTACAAACCTCTCGCCTGGCCTCTTCTTTGAACATTTTAATCAAAAGGCTACAGAACAGCAGCCGGGTCCAGACTGTGTGGAGTTAGGTGATTCCTCACTTTCTGGAGTCCTTTCTGGGCTTTAGGCTGACAAGTCCATCTGCGTGGGTGTGGGATGTGTGGGGACACTGGAGCCAACGCACAGCCATGTCTTCGTGTTTGGAGGAGGCTCCAGAGCTCAGTGGGACATCCCCAAGCTCTACTCCACAGCGGCATCGGATATATAGAGACGCGTCTGCCCCGGGAGAGCCAGGAGGACAGGTGGCCCCTGAGAGGGGGGCATTTTCAGGCCTCTTATGGGAGTACACTGGAACCTTCTCTGACCCAGTTTTCTCCTTCCTTGAGGGAACAACTGCATGTCCTGAAAAGGCAAAACTGAAATAGCCGTGTTGGTGGGGTCCCCAACTCCTCACCTTTTCTCCCAGAGGAGAGTCACTGTGGAAACAACAACAACAACAACAACAAAAATCAAACAGAAACATGCAACTAGAAGACGGAAGGAAGTATTGTCTTCCTGGATGGAGAGAAAGATGAGGACCAGAGGTCGCCAGAGCTACTGACGTGGACCTGGTGACAGTGGCCGTGGAGGTTCTGGTCGGGAGACTGCTGTAGCTGTGGCCACAGAAGGGCAGCAGGGAGGAGATCAGACGGAGTGACGTGGCGGGATGCTGTCACAGCAGCCCCTCCAGTTCTGGGTGGACAGTCTCCTCTCAACACTCCGCCCCACGTTGCTGGACAGTCCAGAAGGCTCAGTGACAAACCCCTGCTAGGACCGTTTCCAACAAACATAAAGCACAGATGAACACCCACCCACCACCAAATTCATACTCAATGCACTGTGCAAAAAATAAATCTTTTCTATTTAAAAATGCCTCGAGAATATTTTATAGTCAATAAATACACATGTGAGATCTCATATGAAATTTGCATAGGGAAGTCACTGACCATACAGTCCACATAGTTTTGTATTCCGTGTGTTCTTTCCTGTCGTGAGGTGCTCTGACCTCGTGCCCGCTCTGTGCTGGTGATACATGGTCCTCAAAGAAACTAACACCTTATGGAGCCATCAAACATGTCAAAAGGAAATTTAGGACAAGTGGCAGGAAAGGCTTCATAGCAGGAAAATCTTATGGGAACATAAAATTATTTCCCAAGGAAGTTGTTAAAAATCCATTATGTGAGCCATTTATAAATGTGTTATTTATCAACATCTTGCAAAAAAAATGTTAGACTGCACATTATGAACAAAATTCCTATATTGGCAAGTTAGACCAGAGGCTTTAACAAGACATTTTTTCATATTTACTGATGATTTAAATTATAGCATTCTATTTTTTTATATGACAGAGAATGTTATTTTCTTGCAATATGAAATGGAAGACCAAAATGAAACAATTGGTTTCAGAGAATGAACACAGAAAGATAGTTTTAATTGTCCTCCATAGCCCTGAATTTGTAAATCAGTTTAAAATAAATTTGAAAAATCTGTGTAACTTCAAATGAATATAATTTTTTAAAAGTCAGTTTAGTTATGTGAATGTGTCCTTAGATGACACAAAATTGATTTACTGCTGATTAACATGATGCATTAATGTTAACATGGTTATTAGTACACATTAATTTAAGATGACCCAAGGAAAGGCAGGGCTGGGGGGACAAGAGGAGGACAGGGCTGAGACTGGGGCGTGGAGGGTCTGCAGGAGGGTCGAGGGCATTCCCTGTGAGAAAGACTCGCACCCAAGGCTGGAGCAAGATGGTACCCTGGAGACTGCTGGCAGAGAGCTTTTAAATATCGAGCATGAGGTCCCACCATGGGGAGAAATTAACTGGAAAAAACTCACTCATAAGAGTGACCCATGCCCGAGCTTCAGGGGTATCCCATATGTGCTTGCGGTGTGAATAATGCCAGAAACTTCCAGACATCAAAGTCTGAGATGGAGCCAGCAAGATGTCAATGACCAAGACCCTCATTTACAGAGCAGCCTTAGAGGAGCAGAGAAAATTCGGTAACAGTGTTTGAAGTGACCACTGTAAAGTTCTCCAAGCCATGGAAAATATTGAAGTGAAATATTTACAGTGCTGGAGGGCTCACATGCAATGGAAAATAGCACCCAAATTAAGAACATCTGGGAAAAGTGCACACTAGAGCCCAGCAAGGAAGGCAGCAGCGAAGACGCAGAGTGTGTTTGGGGAAGGCTAATGAGGAAGGGAGGCTTTCCCTTTGTTTTTCTTTTTTTCCTTCTTTTTCTTAGGTAATGAGGCGACTTTCCTGCGGTGAGCTTAAGGGAGATGGTTTGATTCTGTCTGACTGAGTTTACAGCCTGCCAAATGAAAAGACTGCTACCTCCTATCACGAAATAGTATAATTACTGAACTTGTAGACCTTAGATTTTTAAAACACTGGAGATGTAAAATATATACATGTATAATTATTTGGGATTGATCAATTAAAGAATGTTTATTCTCAATTATAGGAAAACAAGAAAGGGAGACAATTTAAGGAGAAGAGGAAAAATATTGACTTTGAATGTCGTCAAATACTGGCTCCATGTGTCACTAATTGTGGATCTTAGGCAAGTTGCCTAATGGTCTCCCAGCCTCGGTTCACACATCTTTAAAACTGGACCATTACAAAGACTCATTGAGACAGGGCAGGTAAAGCACACAGCCCGACACCTGCCCAGCGAGAACGCGGAACGCCTGGTCTTTATGTTACTGTCATTGTTGTAGGTGTTGCTGTTACACCTTTACTTAGAAAAGCAAAGTTAAGAGTCTATCAAACCATAGTGCCCTAATGAAAAATATTTATACGTTTTCAAGGCTTTAAACTCTCTCAGGAGCATTTTGGATGATAGGCCTCATAAAATAACGGGGTAAAGTATTTGTTTCCTGAGAACAGTCGCATGGATACACAGGTGGACCACGGCAGGAGGTTCAGGTGGTCTCATGTTGAGTGTATCGGGGAAGGAAAAGTCTTAAAACCCGATATGAGTGAACAGGGCACCCTCCTCAAGCTTCCTCTACTCTGATATTTATAATAGGACAAGGGGAGACTCTCATAACAGCTGCCAAACGAACACAAATGATTTTGAAGTCCTGGATGATCTTAGAGGTATATTATTTGTACTGTGCATGGTAAACACATTTCATATGTCCACCTTAAGAACCTCCTGTTACTTAGGCATTGAGGAAACTTTGAAGTTAAGGAAGTTGTGGACTTCACAAGATTGCTATTGGCTGAGAATACAAGAGTATAATAGGGAAATCAGAAGAGGACAAAGGATCCAGTGGTGTTTGAATCATAGTGAGGGCCCATTGGCTGTCTGCCTGCTGTTTAAAGACTCAATAGCAAATTGCAAAACATTCCTAATCGTAGGCATGGTCTACCTGCCTTTTAGGGTACCTTGAGCAGCAACAATAGCAGCAAAAGCCTAAAAGAAAAAGTCAGAAACAAATGAACTTGGTGTGGGTCAAACAGGTTGGCTTAGTTACTAGCATTGTCAATCACACTGGTGGCTAAGACATCACAGTATGTAATATGTGATGAGATGACATGCATGCATAGTAAGCCTCTCTGAACTGCTAAAGCATTGAATGAGAAGCCAGGTCTGAAGGTGCCTGTTCCAGTGCCTGGCACAAAGCTAATGATTAATCGAAGCTCTTTTCCCCCCTCCCTTCGTCCCTTCCCAGAAAGCCAAACGAGTGTCTCAATGACATTTTACCACTGATGCTCACACTGTTGGAACAGCACTTAGGCTATACGTGTGTTGAATGAGGACCCAGTTTTCATTCTGCGCCATAGGGAGCGTGGAGGAAGATGGCTCTGGGTGTGGGCAGACACAGGGTTACAACCAAATCCTAGAGCAGGAGGAACATCCCATCCCTGAGAGGCACCAAGGCCTCTGAGTTACCAAAGCTTGTGTTTCCCTTTTGGAATACCCCTGATTCTGAGCCCTGGGTCCAAGAATGGCTGTTTGTAATCTAGAACAGGGATGGGACAATAAATAGATTGTACCTTATAGGCCTGAGGATGCAAGCTTAGAGCCCTGTGTTGAGGATTGTACACCTTAGTGGGAAAAGGAGCCATGATCCATTAACGATGTCTACCACTGGGTGATCAATTAATGATGCCTGCCACTGGTTAGGGATGGAGGAAGGAGCACATCAGCTTGTTAGAATTCCTATCTGCAGTGCCAGACCCAGCTCAAATGACATCTTACAAACATTTCCCAAGATTTAGAATTAAAGCAACATATGAGCTAAAGGATAATGAGATCACCCCATCATTGTTTGCATATTTTAGGCAGTTAAATTGCTATAATTGTTTCTTCTTTTCCTTACCACCAGATTATGAACTCCTTGAAGGCAGATACTTCTATTAATAAATCATCTTTATGCAGCCATAACCCACCCCTCCCTCTCTCCCACTTCCAAGTTCTAATGCATGCATTCATGCTTTCTTCCTGTGGCTCATTCAAACATGTTAGCTGAGCACCCCTTAGGGGCTAAAAGTGACAACAGGATACAGCTGATGGAGCTGAGGACAGGGCTCAGCTCCATGGAGCTCGTGGCTTGGCATAAGGTAGGTGCTCAGAAGCTCTGCTGATGAATCTGCTGCTAGGCTCATTGCATACTACTCCTGAGGCTTGCGGGTGATGACGTGGGCTGTGGCTGAAGCTGAGTGAGCATTAGGGACCAGTGCTGGGCATGGACCAGTCGTCCCCGGCAGCTTCATTAGCAAGGGGGCAGCTGGGAGCTGAATGCAGAGGACAGGACAGCAGCAGGCAGGGAGTTGATTGGAATGCCGCAGACGCAAGGGGTCCCAGTGGCTACTCTGCTAGAAGAGGTGGCTGCATTTTCTCAAATCTGCAGTAGTTTATGGAAAAAGCTTGAGAAGCAGGGTGGCTCTTAATAAGTAAGCAGATGCTGTCAATGCCCAGCCTGGGGACTGCAACCGCTCACGGGCCAGTCACAGAGCAAAATCTGTCGGTCCTGGCTCGGACTGGCCGACGGCTGCCTCCCCTGCATTCTGACACTGCAATCCTGCGTTCTTGTAAGAGTTAGTTAGAAACTTTACCTTAACTCGCTTTGTGGGAAAAATAAAAGGACGAGACTAAGTTGTTTTGTATCTACTGAGATAAAGTTTGAATTTCCAACTTCCTAGATCATTTCAGCCAGGCTACTTGAAGGAAGAGTGCCATAGATTTAGAATATGCTTAATTTTTATAAGGTGCCATTCTCTACCCATGGAAGGTTGGTAATTCTGAAGACGTCGGTACATTAGCCAGTCCTGCTAGGATTCAGATAGCTTTCTTTGTAACGCTGTCAGAGGCATCTCGTCTTACTGATGACAGGTGCAAAAGTTTCAATAGCTGTGGAAGCAACGTTTATTACCCTTCCGTCAGGCGAAGAGATCCCTGTCCCCCAAAACAATTCTTGGGGTTCGAGACTGACGTCCCCTTTCAGTTCAGTTTGCACCTTTAGTTCTGGAAATGAGTTCAAGCCAGGCAGTCAGCAAAATCAGGAGTCTGACTGCATGAAAATCTCTTCTTTCTTATTCCCCGCGTCGGCAAGAAGGGTGGTGCTGTGGTTTATGGCGGGTATTTTGTGTGTGTGTGTGTGTGTGTGTGTGTGTGTGTGTGTGTGTGTGTGTGTGAGTGTGTGATGTTTCTGTGGAGGTTTCTCAAGGAAGCTGACTTGATTTTCCAGGTGCCCCAGCCTGTTAACATCATTTTTAGGGACCGAGAACAGCTCGGAACCTCTATGCCGCAGAAGACCACAGAGTAGGGCAGCGGTCCCGGCTGGGGCAATGCCAGCAGCTGCAGACTCCCTGAGGGGTCCCCCTTTTGCCTCAGTCTCCTTTACCTGGAAGTTCCTCTCGATTTGGGAAAATCCCTGGAGACACTGCAAAGCCGGTGGCACCAGGACCCCCCATGTGAGAGCTGGGGCCTGTCCCAGGGCACTCAGCAAGGCCATTCTCACCACACCATCCCCTGCTCAGAATCCTGCCCGGGTTCCTGGCGTCACCGGGGCCATCCTCACTGGAAAGCTGGCAGCTCCTCGGGCCCATTGTTCTCCCCCCCCCCACCCCCCACCCTCCGTGTCCTCTACCTCCAGCGGCCTCCCTGGCCCAGCCCTGGGAACATCTCCAGCTGTGACCCACACTGCACGGCCTATTCTCCGTCACATGCTGAGTGGCCTGAACCCTTCTGCATACACTTATTCTCCACTTCCCTGAGTCCAGGGTTTAATATTGTGTCCTCCACAAACGGCCCTGGAGACGATGTCGTCCAACCACCCCCCAGGCAAGAAGACGGAGGCCCTAGAGGTGAAAGGACAGTGTTAGCTAACACAGAACCCAACGGTCCTGATTCTGTCCTTTCTACCACGTGACTTTGTCTTCCATTCTGTTCTCTGACCAGCTCCTGTTGCCCTTCTGTGGATCCGATTTCTCCAACCAGATTCCGAGCCCCTTGGGAACAACTATGTCTTGTAATTTCCTTTGGAGCAGTCAGCAGAGCCTGCAGAGAAAGATCCCCCTAAGCACTGACTGAAGTGGATGTGTGTAAGCCACCTGCATGCTTTAGAAAATAGCAAATCACCTGGACACCAGGCCACCCACCTTGGGGACATTTGTGGCACTCAGAACAGTAGCTGTTGAGTCGCTGGCACCAGAAAGTGCATAGAGCCTTGTCAGAGAGCAGACAGGCTGGAGAGATGGGGTGGTCACTGGGTCCAGCGCTGTCATTGTTCAGTGCGGACACTGAAGCCCAGCATGCTGAGGTCACAGTTATCTGGTACCAAACCCAAATCATAACACCATCATGCACGATATTTATCACTTCAATGGCCCTAAGTTTCCCTGGACAAGGGCTGGATGAGTAGGGGCTGACGGAGGTGAGGAGGAAGGAGAAGAAGCAACCGGAACACTGAGTACCAGTTAGCGTGCTCTGGCTCCGTGTGTTTTGCTACAGCAGGGCACACCAGCTGTCTTGTGAACAGGGGACAAAGAGGCCCTGACATTTCCCTGGTGTCTTTCACAGACTTCTGTCTCCTCTCTCTTTTCAGGTAACTTCCAAGCTGTTTACATTTTTCCCCTTAGGCTATATGGTCTCTGATTAAGGTGAGCTCTCTCCCCTCTTTGCTCATATCATCCCAACAGATCCCGCCTGTCCCCAGAACTCTCTTTCTAATTATGGAAAACGTCCAGCTGATCTTGGAAAGGGCCGCAGCATGAGGGACCCTCCTCTGACCCATCAATCACTTTTTGGGTCCTGCTTTCCCCAAACTTCTCCCTCTTCTCTCTCTGTCTTCTGTCTCTGCCAAACAACTGTCCACAGTTCTCTGAACCAAACTTGTAGCTCAGGAACCAGATTTGTTTGCGAGAAGAATGACTGTCACGCTGCCTAGGGTGGTGTTCATGGAGGTTGTTTGAATGAATTAACAAGTCAGGCCAGTAAAACAATCGCTGCGTTGAATCAGGTAACTTGAGTGTGAATTGTCTTCTGTCTCCTGGTGGGTTTGGCATCACCCAGCTAAAACCTGGTCATTTAAGAAGGATCGTTTGAAGAGGTTTTTTAAATTGAAGAAATGGCTCACCGTTATTCAGGAAAGCAAAGCCAATCTTTGTGCTATTCGGGGAATGTGAGGTCTAGAGGACTATTTCATTGCTGAGCTTGTTATGAGAAACCACTCTCGGCTCCTTGGTGGACGCAGACTAAATATTAATGTAAGCGAGGCATTATCCGCAAACTCAGGTAACTACATCATGTAAGTAATATTGTGACTACTTTGTGAACTTAGAGCAGGGAAGGTCCTCACACATGACTCTGAAACCAACCACAGCGGCTTCCACAGGTGCCCGTGGGCCGGTTTCACAGCCCACAGATTCAGCACGTGGACGCTGGGAACAGGCTTTCCTACGGGAATCAGCGATTGCTTATAGTGCTGCTAACTTCCCTATCCATATTTTCACAGGGTTATTATTTATGATCTCAAATAATTTTCCCATCTGGTTGGTGGTGAAACAGACCAGGGTATTTGAGTAAAGGCCGCTGGTGCCAGGGTGGGTTCCAGACAGCAGACCCCGCCATGTGGGAGGGGCCCGGATTCACCCAGAGCGTGCCTCCCTTCCCTTCCGATGCAGCCCTGACTCTTGGGTCTCCAGCGATGCCACTGAGACTTTTCCTGAAGATGCAGATTCTAGATGATTAATCAAGGCCCCGGGTGTCACAATGATGCATTGTCCCTGAAGGCATTCCTTCCGCTGGCTTCTGACCCTTCCTCTGGGGGTGAGTGTGCATTTTCCCAAACTCTTAATGGATAAAGACTCACAACAGTGGCCTTGCATGTAGCTTACATGTGCAGGATGGAACAGAGAGTGTATTTGTGGCTAGAGGTAGGGAAAAAGGCATAAATTAACTCCATCTTTGCATTCTCATGGAAAACATACATATATTTTGAAGAAGACAGCACTCCACTTGTTTTATTTTTATTTTTAGAAGACTTCATCCCAATAATATTCAAGGAAGTTAAAATGAAGGGCTCACCCACAGTCCTATCACTCTGCAAATCTAATCATTTCCACGTACGTGTTTCCCTCTAACCTTGTCTGTGTACGCACAAAGCTTTTGCTCGGTTGACATCAAAGCTCCCCTGGCTTTTAAGAGAATTCCGTTGTGATGGAGACATCTCTTTCAGACAGTCCTGTGCCATCGTTACAGATTCAAAATACCATTAATTTCTGTCAGGCTCTATTGTGTTCGTCATTGATCACTGTGTCAGCACAGTAATCACTTCCTCAGTAGCCTCAGGACTGTGGCTCAACTACGGACTTTTAATAGAAATCTGACCACACGGCCTTTCTCTGCACCAGCAAAGACATATCATTTCATGACCCGCCGGTCCCTTGAAACAAGTAAGTTTTTTGATGGTCCCTGCATGGTTGAGAGTATTTTTAGATGATGAAAATTAAAGACCAGAAAAGTTTGTGGAAACAAAGAGAAACATCCCAATTCTCCTGCAGACTCTGGATGAAGAGCAGTTGAGGACACCAGCCCGGTGTACACAGCAGTGACAGTTCTGAAGGAGGTGACTTATCTCCAGCCCTGCGTCCCCAGGCTTAGTGGACAGGGGTTCAGGCAGCTGAGGCGGGGCATCGGCTCAGGCTGCACTGAGGCTCCTTCTGGACGCACAGTCCTGTCAGCGTAACGATGCATGAGTATGTGCGCTTTGAGATCAGACACTCTGGGTTCAAATTCCGACTTTCACATTTACTCAACGTGTAGTATCGGGTAAGTTATGTGACCTTCCTAATTCTTGTTTCTTCATACTTGGAACAGAAATTAATCAATCATTCATTCAATAGGTATTACTGAGCCCAGTGGTAGATGCTGGGAATGTAATGGAGTTTGTGGGCTAGGGAAGGAGGGGACACAGACACAGGCCTGACATCATCCCGTGAAGCTACCAGTGCGTTCAGCGAGATGAAGGAGCAGAACACGCATGAGAACCTGGGAAACTTGACCTTGTGAGTTAACCAGCTGGGGACTGGAGGGAACAGCATTCCCACCAAAGGGAACAGAAAGTACACAGTCTCCATACTAAGAGGCAGCACAGTGACTGGAGGTCTGTGTCACAGAAGCACGGGGTCATAGGGGCAGTGGGAGTGTGGCTGAAGGGGCAGGAGCTGTGGTCCCTGTCAAGGCTTACCTCCCTGGGACGACTAATTTTAGGGTCAACTTGACTGGATTAAGGATGTCTAGATAGCTGGTAAACATTATTTTTGGGTATATCTGTGAGCGTGTTTCTGGAAGAGATCGGCACTTGAATCAGAGCACTGAGTAGGGAAAGTCACCTTCACCTCATGTGGGTGGCACCATCCAACGGGTTCAGGGCACAGAGTGAAAAGGCAGAGGAAAGGGGACTTCGTTCTCTCTGCCTCTTGGATCTGGGACACCATCTCCTCCTGCCCGTGGACAGCAGAGCCCCAGGTTCTCCAGCCTTCAGACCCCAGGACTGGCCCCTTGGCCCCACAGGCTCTCAAGCCTTTGGCCTCAGCCTGAGAGTTACCCCGTCAGCTCCCCCGATTCTCAGGCCTTCCGACTTGGACTGAGCCACACACCGGCTTCCCTGGCTCTGCAGCTCGCAGAAGGCCTATCGGGGGGGCTCTCAGCCTCCGTAATTGTGTGAGCCAATTCCCCTGTAAATCCCCTCTCATATAGCTCCCTTTCTGTCTGTCTATCTATCTATCTATCTATCTCTCTATATCTATGTCTATTGCTTCTGTTTTCTTGGAGAGCCCTGGCTGACGCACCCTGGAAGAGTGAGGAGAGGCCACAGCAGGCTGCGGCAGGGTAGGCTGCAGTGAGACCCGGGCATTGCAACATCACTCTGACCGCAGTGTGTATGGCAGCTGAGCTGGAGCAGACGCAGAGAGACCACTGCGTCCCCAGGGAACTCGCCTGGCTTGCTCCTGGATGGCGTCTGGCAGCTGCCTTAGTGCCTGCAGTAGAGTTAGTGCTGAATGCTTTCTTCAGTGAATGAACAATCTAAGGTGGTCTTTCAGAGATGGGGCGATTTAGACAGATTTTAGGGATATCTAGGAGATGAGACCGACGTTTGTTGCTGCCTGGTCTGGGAAGTCACCATCCAGGCATCCCTGCTGACGGTGGCTGGAAGCACGTGTCTGGGACGACTGGAGCCCTTTGGCTCTGTCTGTGGCTTCTCTGTCCCAGGCTAACCTGGCCCACACCTGTGTGGCTGCAGAGGGGAGCCCAGTCCCACAAGCACATTTCAAGCCTCCGCTTGTCTGACATTTGCTCACACGCCCCTGGCCAAGCGGGGTCCAAGGTCAGAGTGAGAGTCACTACAGAGTCACACGCGGCCCTGGGATGGCTGAAGAACGGGAGCCACCGCTGCAGACTGGTCAAGTGCAAGTTCACCGATTCCTTCCTCATTCTCATTTTCTCTTGAAAAGCAAGAGTTAGAAAGTTGATTTTTCTCCTCTTTCCCTCGTGGGCTTTCCCTTCTGCCCCGCCCCCAGTTTTTCCCAGCTGTAGCCAATTTAAAACTAATGCCCAGTCATGAGAAAAACAACCACCGCCCAGAAGTGGCATGTTGTGTATAACCCCGTCCGCCCGTGATGTATTCACCCTGGAATACTGTGCAAGTCCACTCTCCGCGACCGCGGACCCTCTCTTTCCTGCGGAGCTGTCGTGCGTCCCCCATGTGTTACAGAGCACACGGTGGGTGCTCACTGCCGAGTAAGAGTGTATTCTGGCCGCGCAGTTTCATCCTCCGTCAGTGTCTTTGGGACCATGGTGTAAGCACCGTTGTTCTCAGAATATTCAGTTTGAGCATTTGTTCCATCTCAAAAACGTTCTCCATTTTTGGCTAAATTCCAGAAAACACATATGCCCCACATGATAATAATAATAATACTAACAACAACAACAGCAGCAGCTGAAAACTATAGCGTGCTTGCCACATGCCTGGCACTGTCCTGAGTCCTTATTTCATAGAAACTAGATCCCACACGAATCCCTCTGCAAGGTTCTTCAGTTGTAGGAAGGAATCATCTCAAGAGAGCTTTGGAAAACACATCCGTACCATATACAAACACTGTGTGTTTGGTAAGAAATTTGTAATAGAAAATTAGCCTAAACGCTATTTATTTAAACATGTTCAAAGCCCTTCTGTTTGATTTATAATATAGAAGGGTTCATTCTATAAATGGTACATTCCTTCATTAAAAGAAAGAAAATATTTGCAGTAAAAGATCGCACTTTCTATTTGCAGGAGCGTGAGCTTAGGTGGGGATGTGCCGCTGTGGACGCAGCCGGAGCCCGGCGGAGCCTCCAAGGCCGTCCTGCCAACGGGCGGGCGTGGAGCAGAGTGCAACAAAGCTGGAGATTGCTAAGGATTTCGCAGTGTTTCCACTCTTTTAACTGTGCTATAAAAATCCATTTCTCGGCTGGAACTTGGCTCTGAGGGTTTAAGTTTGAAAGGCTCAAGTCCCACTGAGCCATACATCACCCCAAGTGGAAAATAATAGTCTATTGGATGTAGAGTGAGAGTGAGAAGAGAAATTCTTGTAAGCAAATGAAAGTAAGATTTTGGTTTTTATTTGGAATTCCTGGAGGACCCTTTTGATGCTTAAAAATTGCCTGCCAAAATCTCATGGTTTATATGCAGGTAATGGACATCTTCTTTCTGGTTTTGACATTTAAGAGGATCTAGCCCTAAAAGGCAGCATCTTAATAGAAATACACTGTGGAAATATGGAATTTTGAAAGTAAAATATGAGAAATCCATTGTTTTCTTAATGAAAGTGGTTATGAATCTGGCAAGCCCCATAGTTCTGAGCACCACCCCCATCCCTCCTCTCCATTCCCGGCCACGACGCCCCCAAGGTGAAAGAGGTGTTGAATTTAAGTGCTTGTTCTCTACTCAGACAGGGCGGGTGGGGTAGGCATTTGTTCCCCTTGGGTCTGTGTTCATGTACTTGATTCATTTTATATTATATCCTACACTTGCCTGAGTTTCTACGTGGCCTTTTAACTGTTATGTTTAAGGACCACATATTCGTTGATCAAACTGAAGTACAGGAGTTTGCTTATCTATCTCTCTGTTATTCAACACTTAGATCGTCCTTATTTTTTTTCCTTAACATATATTATAGCAACAATTACCTGTTTATATGGTTTCTATCTCCCATTTAATCATTTCTTCTAGATAAATTTCTAGAACTGGGAAAAAACTGTTAAAAAATGTAGTTGCCAAAGCATAATGATTTACAAGAGGTTTGCACTAATGCACAACGCTAACACCTGGACAGTAAACACACAGATACACACACGTCTATGTATATATCAGCTTTATCCCGACTTTACCAGCAACAGATGTTATTACTTAAACTATTTTTCTTGTTTAGGTTTAAAAAGTTCACATATGCTTTTATGCTAATTTTTATTTTATGTTGTTTTATATTCTGTTTTACATTATTTTCATCTTATTTTACATTTATGCGGGTGTTGGCATATTATTTTTATCTTCTTTTATGTATATATTTTTTGTACTTAGCCTTTATTCATTTTCTCATGAGAGTCTTAAATCTTTCCAAACATGCATGAGTATTTTCAAAGGTCATTACCAATCTCAATCATATTTGTTGACATAATTCATGTAAATATTTTGTCCTACATGTTTCCTTCTTCATGTTAGTCTAGTTTTTTTAAAAATTTTAATCAGTATGGTAAAAAAAATTAACATTGAATTGCCTATCAGTTTGCTTCACATCTCCTTTAATTTTGAACAATTTATGTTATTTATTATTTCTTCAAAGGAAGGACATTTTCTGCTGATTTTTCTCTATGAATATTCTTGTAATGATTGAACACCTCCTTTATTCAGGGATTATGGTGTAAAGTATTAGGTCTTGTCCAAATTGCTACCAGATCATCCCAACATTATTTATATTACAATTCATCCTTACCCTTCCGTTTGGAGAAGAGTATGCAACAATGTATTATGCTGGGTCTATTCTGCTGTGTGTATTCTCCCCGTCTGTCTTTATTTCCATTTCTTTGCCATCCCACTGGACTTTTTAGTATTGTTAAAGGAGCTAATATTCTGTTTTCTAAAAAGGCCAAGCTCTAATTCATCCTTTTATTTGGAATATTTTTAATATAACCATACAGAGAAGACTACAGGTTTTGTGGAACACGGAAGTTATACAGTTTGGGGGCCCTCTTAAGAAAAACAAGACAAAATTATGACTACAGAATGTCCAAGCTCCCCTTGTGAAAGTCCAGAGAGAACGAGGAGCCCCGAAACTTCTGCGTCCTTAACTCTGTGGCAAACCCACCTCTGTTCCCACTTATTTTGCTGATTGAATTAACTGTCATTTGGCCGAGTTAGAAAAAGAGGACTTTATTTGTATTTTAATTGGAATCACATCATAAACCCAATGTTTCTCCACTTTATTCATCTTCTGTTTTTACTTCCTGATAAGGCTTTGTGATTTTGCTCATTCATCCAGCAGCCATTTGGGTGCTTCTTCCACCACTGTGCAGGGTGTGTAGCAATAGTGGGAATACTCGTAAATCATTCTATTTATTGCTCTTTCAAACCCATGAGTCTTTTATAAATGGGATCTTGAATTTCACAATGGTTTTGTTTGTTTCCCATGATTAATGACTTTGCTACTTTTTTTCTGTATATTTTTCTTATATCTGTCTCCTTCAGAGATGTCTTTTTTTTTTTTAACCTTTATGTTTTCAATAAGTTTATTGTTTAGACTTTTTCAGGGGTGGAGTCAGGTAGTCTTCAACTAACCGAAGTCTAAGTGTGGCTGCGTTTCCAGTTCCCCATTACTCTTATTGAGTTTTTTTTTTTTAACTATTTTTAATTGTGGTAACAACATCTAACATAAAATTTGCCATTTTACCATTTGTAAGCATATGGTTCAGAAGTGTTAAATATCACTGTGCACATTGTTGAGCACCAGATCTCCAAAACCTTTTCATCTTGCAAAACTGAAGCTCTGTCCGCATTAAACAACATCTCTATCTCCTACAGTCCCAGGCAGCCACTTATTAAATATCTCCCCAATGAATTCATTCATCATTATTTGTTTTTTCATGTGCTATTGCATTATGGGGGAACTTAAAAAAAATCAGAGCAATGGGGGTGATGGTCACGTTTGTTTCATTCTTGACCTTGAAGGAGTCTTTCAAATGCTTCACCATTATATAGAATGTGACATTTAAAATAGTAAACATTTCAAGGAGGGATTCTTAAAACAGTTTTGTTAGGAAATCTATGATGAATTATATTACTTCTGCCTCTGCGTCTGTTTGAAATGTTATTCTTTGTTTGTCTATCCAAGCCTAGCACAGCCAGCCCCCACAGGAAGGCCTGGATCAGAGACCCTTGCCGTAAAACAACGACAGCTTGAGTGTGTGCAGCAGGACCCATTGCCTGGCGCCGTGTTAAACAAGAATAATTAATTTGTTTAAAATGAATGGCCCTTGCATTAAATGACTCTCTAAAATCACTTTTGTATTGATTGGTACAATGAAAACCAACAAGATCTCTCGGATTGAAAAACTCGGGTGCGTAACGCCTGGGCTATTTGGAAACACTAGAATCTGGCATTTCACGTGCTGGCCTCTCTGTTTACAGCTGCTCAGCACTGACAGCACAGTTACATGACCTCAGCGACGTCTTTCCCACACGTTCGCAGACGCAGACGTCGTGTGTGGCAGGAACCTGCCCCGTCAGAACGGGAAGGCCTGCGTTGGAAACCTTCCGAGGAGGGAGGCCTGGGGTGTGCTCAGCCCTGCCCACTGCCTCGGGCTTCCCAGGTGTCATTCTGAAATGCCGCCTGTTTTGAGAGGCCGAGCACTGTTACGGGAGCAGCGTCAGCCTCTGAAGTCAGTTCAGACCAGGGTGGGCGTCCTATTAGCTGTACGGCCCTGGGTTGGTCATTTAATATCTTTGTCCCTCAATCTTGTTATGTGCCATGAGAACACTAAGACGTAATTATCAGGGGTCCAAAGGATCAGACACAGACGTTTGAGTGCCTGAGATGGAGGAAGTGCTCAGGAAACAAGAGCTGTCACTGTCATTATGTGAGCCCTTGCTCACCCCAGTAAAGTTACCTCTCTCTCTTAGCTTTCTCTCTCCTCTGTTTTTTAGTGTTCTTGAAGCTGTATGGATATTTTTTCAGTCTAATAATAGCTATGCCCACTTGGAATCCATATTGAAGCTCTCATTTCAAAACATTGGCCTAACCCACAGATTGAATTTCAGATTTGGAGCCCTTCGGCCATAGAACACTTAGGATGAAATCAGTTGACTTGTTCTGAAATTATTCTGAAACAGACCGAAAAATGAACAGGAAATGTCAAGTAGTTGGGCTGAAACAGAAATCTCGTTTCAGTCAATGGAACGAGCTGCCGTGGCTACACTGGAAACCCTTGATAAACTGAACACACAGCCAGGAGCCTTGGTCACGTTTCAGAGAGAGAACTCATGACAAGGAAAGCCAGTCTCAGTGAGGACATGCTCCCACATCTGGGGACACCCTGGTGCACAATGACAGTGGGATTCACGCTGGGAGAGGAGCCCCGAGGACGCCCGACACGAGCAGTGTGGTATAGGAGTTCCCAGGGCCTCCGGAACAGGGTCACAGACCGGGTAGCCTAAACCACGGGAACTTACTGTCTCTCAGTTCTGGAGGCCGGAAGTCTGTGATCAAGGTGTCTGCAGGGCTGATTCCTCCTGAGGCCTCTCTCCTCGGCGACAGACCACCGTCTTCCCCCTGTGACCCCATGTGGTCCTGCCTCTGTGCTTGTCTGTCCTTATTTCCTCTTCTTATAAGGACTCTGGTCATATGAATTAGGACCCACACTGATGACCTCATTTTAACTCGATCACCTCTTTAAATATCCTGTTTCCAAATACAGTCCTATTCTGAGGTGCTGGGGATTAGGACTTCAACTCAGGGATTTGCGGGAGGACACAAGTCTGCCCATAACACATGGGTTTCTGTGTCTATTTTGCAGCCGCGTGACCTGTTGGGTTTCTTTCTTGTTGTCTAAGCTGCAGTTAGGGGGCCTCTGGCTGCGTAATGTGCTACTCAGACGGGCAACCACCGTGAAACCAGAGTGCGGTGCTTTCGTCTCTGGTGCAAACTTCGCGGCACTGGTGCATGAGGCTTTTCCCGCTCGAAAATTCTTCCCCTTTCTTTCTGTAGTCATTTCTTCAGGTCTCCTTCCATCATTTGGATTCGCCTGTGTTTTTCCAAGTAGGGTATTTCCAGAACACAGGATTGAGACTAAATGTTTCTATATTTCGTAAAATGTTTTATGGTTCATTAACACATTTTAAATATATATGTTTTAGACTCCGAAGAATAATGTAACCCTTAACATCTCTATACCTGCATTCATTTCAGTTTCTTATATTGTGGTGACAATGACATGGATGAGAGATTTTTTCCCTTCTACGTAGACCCAGATTATGTTGAGCAGGTAGCCTAATTTAACGTTTTGGTTTTTGAATTAAGCTAATAAAGGAAAATGTTGGAAAACCAAAGATATTACATATGTTTAATGACAGTACACATCCAAAACCCAGGCCAACATTAAAAACTGAGCAAAGAAAAGCAACAGGGAAGTCAGGTGGATAAAACTGACCAACATAGGTATGAACTCCGAAAGCATGGACCTTGATTAGGGGAAATCAGAAAGTGCCACCCTCTGAAATAGAAGCTCACGGTGACCAATATAAAATTAATGAGCTCTGGCCTCTGTATATGAAACCTCGAACTGGGTCACGTGTCAGCTCACTGCAGGGGCCCCGCGGTGTTTCCTGTGGGGTGAGCTGGAGCTGGGTATGTGGACTGAGCATTGCCCAGCATGGAGAGCTCCGTGTCCCTCTCTTGGAGAGTTGAAATGCTTATCAACACTTAAAGTGATCTGAGAGATTCAAGCAAATCCAGTCTGATTTCATTTATCACAGCACTTTCTGCAAGGGGCTTGACTGAAGGCATCTGTTTTTAGGGCCTCATTCACAGGAGTTTATGCATTATCTCATTTCAGCCTCACACAGCCCTACCGAATTGCCGCCATTAGTACCCACATTTTACCAATGATGCAACTTAACCTAACACAGACGAAATAAGTTAACCTAATCAAACAGCGAGTGAGGAAACCTGAACTGACTCCCCGCAGTCGTGCACAAGGGTGGCGTCCGGCACGCTACCCCCACCCCAGGCCCAGCATCAGGCCCTGCTGTGCCATGCATGAACTTCCTGGTCCACCTGGGAGGCCCACCCCAAGGATGGAGACGGACAACTTGTGCATTCATGGCTTGGAAACTGTTTTTCTCAAGGTCACCCAGTAACTGCTCCTTTTCTGGTCGGTACTCACTACTAGGTCAATGGTAGAAATTTTATTTTCCGAATAGGCTGATAGACACACCTGAAGCTCTGAGTCGGGGTCGGGGGCAAGGGCAATATATGTAACCTAAACATTTGTACCCCCATAATATGCTGAAATAAAATAAAAAACAAAAACAAATAGGGTTTGGGAGAAGAGTCAGCCTTGCCAACCAGCTGCTGTGAGCGCATCAGTCCTCCCAGCAGTTAGAGCAGGTTTCACAAGAGCAGCGTTATGGACACTGTGGAAGGATCATTCTTTGCTGTGGGGGGCTGTGCCATGCATTGTGGGGTGCTTTGGAGCATCCCTGACCTCTCTCACCAGAGGCCAGTAGCACCCCTCACCCTCCGCAGCAGGTTGTGTTGGCCAAAAATGTCTCCAGACGTTGCCCAATGTCCCCTGGAGGTAGAATTGTGCAGGTGAGAACCAGAATTAGGGCATGACGCTAGTTAATCTCAGCAGCCATTAGCAGGTGCAGTGAGCACAAATGTAGCCACAGTAGCATGCCCTGTCCTGGAAGAATGGATGAACTTGGGATTCTGAAATTGCATGGGAACCTGAAACTTAGCGGCTGAATCCCGGGAGGAACCAGATGGCCTCTAGGACTGGGAACCAAGGAAGCTTTAAGGGTTATCACAGCAGCTTCAGCCAGTAGAGGGGAATCAGCAAGGAGTGGTGCAGCCCGACACCTGAAGGAGCACCTGCCTGCGCAGCTTCCTGAACCCGGGCGCTGTATGGGAAGGCTGCCCGAGCCCAGACAGGGACCCGGCCCTCCTGAGGCACCTAGTGTGGGGGGCCAGGGAGAAGTTACTCCCCCCTTATCCTCTTCCTCATCCCATCTTCTGCCGTCTCACTCCACTGGCCAAGCCGACAGGAAGCCAAAAGATAAGGGAGCCGTGATGCTGAGCAGATTGGCTTTCATTCCAGGTAAGTTTTCTCCAAATTACTCACACGCCATCCCAGCATCATTTATTATATAATTCTTCCTTCCCCAAATTTAATGCTCACATATTATGAATTGAATTCTTATATAAAAGTCTTATTTTTGTTTATTCTGTTGTGCTGCTCTGCACAACTTTTAAAAAACTAGCTCCTCATTATTTCAATTATTTACTTTACGATATGGTTTAATATCTAATGGAGCTAGCAGAACTAATTTTGCTGCCAAACTACAATTCACTGTTCTCTCTTTCTGCTTCTCCATTTATTTTCCCATAGTGTGTCTTAAATGACTAACAGCCAAACCCTTCTGATTGCAATGAGCAGATTGCCTGAAACTTACTGCAAATTTTGTACACTTTACACTTGTCTAGGGTTTCTTGGATTTGCTTTTCTTTTCATTAAAAACAAAAATTTCTTTAAAACGTTTCCTCTGCATGTTGACTAGCATGATTCATTTCATCTTGGATGTATGCATCTTTAGTTTCCTTTCTAAACAGGAAATTCTATAAAATTAAAACACAAACACACCATGTCCTTTTTTTTTTTTTTTTGTTCAGACCAGAATTTCCAACAGTAGCCAAAGCTTTGTCTTGGTCTCCAGTGATGTCATAAGTCTTACTTGAGCAATGTTGCTTTATTGAGACCTGATGCTTTGCCCAGACATACACCGTTTATTTGTCCAGTGTAAATGTTTTGTTTTTAATGAGGAAAATTTAGACTCTGCAAAGAAAAGTAAGACTTTGGTATCCGACATTACCCCTAGTCCTTTGGGACGCTTGAAATGCACAACAGCTGGGTACAATAAACAATAATAAGGTCTAATAATGTTTTCATTGCTCAGCATCCTTTTAATAACCTGTCCACAGATTTTTTTAAATCTCTCAAACAAATAATAACAATAAAGTTTCAAAACAATAAAGTTTCACAGGCATTGTTAGCTTGTATATCCCGAGAATTATTCTGAGGAGTAAAATAGGGACATACACATGTGAGATAAAATTGCTGGCTGAGAGAGACATTTATCACAGCACATGGAGAAATGCCTAATGAGTTAGATGAAAAAAAAGGCGTCCAGACTCTTGAAATTTTGATTTGCGATGCGTCTTGGAGCAAGCACTGCAGACTGAAAGGTCTTGATGATTAAGCTCCAAATGGAGCCAGTGGAACAATGCGAAAAATTTAGCATTCAATTTGGCTTTTTTTTTTTTTTACTTTTAAAATACATTTGGGTTTTACACAGCTTTTAAATGTACTAAATAACACTAGCAAGAATTCTACCAATGCAGCAGTAAGACAAGACCATAATTTATTTGGGAAATTGACCAAAACAAAAATACAGTTCTGGAAAAAGTGAAGAATGGCTTCTCCTTTCCCCTTCTCGTCTGCGGAGCGATTCCGTGTTCTCGGCTGCAGCAGGGAAAACAAGCGCTGATGGATTAGGTCTTGCGAGTGCCCTCCTGCCAGGGCGGCCCGCGGGACCTGTGGCACGCTCGCCCTCCCTCCCTGTCCTTCTCTCCGTGGGGACGTCGGGAAGCTGTCCAGAAAAATAATGGCTTGACGTGGTGGGCAGGTCAAGACCCTTTCCAGGCTATCTAGAGGAAAGAATAAAGTATGACATTCAAATATCCATGCTGCAAACACTCTTCTATTTTATACTCCCCATCGTCCCACCATCCAAACAAGTGGCTTGATGTATTCTCTTCTAACGAGCTGCCATGGGGAATAAACAAATAGAAATAGGTGGTCTCTCCCTTAAAGACATGTCAGTAACAAAACATTCCTAATTTAAAATTAGCCCATAATACAAGATACTGTTTGTATTTACATGGGAGCTAAAGAGTACAAAGAATGAGACCCACTGTTTCAGAGAAGAGACATCCATGGGCGCTGACACACTCAGGGGGGGCTTCCCCAAGGTGGGCCGTGTCCTCCCCAGTCAGAGGCCCCGGCCCCACTTTGGGCTTAATGTTGATGTTTCCCAATAATCAAGCTCAGGCGGGTCCCTTCTTCCAGTGGATCAGACGACAGGCTCTGTTGCTGGAGTGGTCAGGAGCAGCCCCAGAACCGGAACAGAGGACTCAGGACAAACGCATGTGTGCCCTGAACAGTCAGGAAGCAGGAGATTGCGAGATATCTGAACAGCATCCATGATTTCAAAGAAGGGGCACAACCTGAATAAATACCTCCCCATGACGAGTGACCTGCGTCAGGAACCGTCGAACAGCTTTGAAATAGTCAGTTCACATCCTCAAAGAGATCTGAGGACATTCTCTAGAGAGAAGGCAACACTGTGAACTGAAGAGCATGCTTTCCAAGTTTTGTTTCGTTTTGATTTTTATCAAAGCAGTCAACAGTAGATTGGCTCCTGCAGAAAACTGAACATTTATTACTTTTATTAGCAGGAAAAAAAGTAAAGCTATTTGCATTTTGGATTTTAAAAAGAAAAGCATATGACTAGACATATCTTTGTGAAGACTTAAGAATTCCAGAAATACAGGAAACCTGCCCAAACAAAACAGAACAGAACGGGCATTAGCCTTGTTTGCAGCAAGAAGTATCAGTCACAGTGAACCAGCAGCTTTTGAATTTTGAGAGGGAAATACATGATCCTGGCCCCCAATCTGCCAAGTCTCATCCCTTCCTGGGGCCACCCCATGGGGGTCTCAGGAAGGGCCCCTTCCCACTGCAAAAGTTGCCAGGGAAGACCTCCCGAGAACTGAGCAATGGTCAGAATGTAGAGGCAACAGCAGGGAAGAGTGGAGTAGAATAAATTGCATGGTGTGTGCAATTAATGAGTAAGTAAACATTGATGACAAGTGTATAAAACTTAATGCAAAAGTTCAAAAAATTCTAAAAAGAAATTATCTGTTATATAAAAATAATTTAATGATGATATCTGCATTTTGAAATCCCATCCACTTTTAACAAAACCTTGGAAAGGAGGTAGGCAAAAGAAAACATTCAATACCATGCTACTTGTTAACTCTTTCCTCCTGCATGGGGGAGCTAGAAGATGCAGTTTATACAAATGTTGATTGGAAAACATTTTGTGTATATATATATATATATATATATATATATATATATATATATATATATAAATCAAACGAGCATTACTGTTGTTAGTGAAATAAACAGAAAATACAGAAATCATAAAGAAAAAAAGAGCAAGTACTGCTTAAGCAATATGGCAAAAGGTAGGCAAGGAAATAAATTGAAAACATGAGGGAAACATAAATACATATTGTAAACCAAGACGACAGAATTAAGACCAAACAAATCAGTTAATATGGCAAAGTAAATGTGTTAACCCTCTGTTAAAAGATAAACAAAAACATATCTTCCTCCAAACTATGCCTTTAAAGCATGGGCATCCCCATTACGGGCAGACCATTGGAATACGGGTTTCCTGGGAGTTTGTGTCCTCTGTCACCTACAAGACAGAGAGAAAACCAGCCAAAGAACCACAAATTCGTCCGTCCATCTGCATTCACTCAGCCAGCATCTCCTGAATGTCCCCAGATACGGGAGTGGCTGTAGAGAAGATGATGGTGAACGAGATACTGTGCCAGCTCCCGGGAGGTGACATCCTGGAGAGGAACACAGAGGATGCTCAGGCCAGCCCCACCCCGAGCCAAGAACCCAGCTTGAAGCAGGACGGAGTCATTATGTCATTGCTCATTTGTGTCTATAAAGTTCATAGAAAAAATGCGTTAAACAACTAACATATTCCCATGCACTTCAAACGTAACCCACTTTGTGTATCTTTCACCTTTTTAATATTATTATTTTTCAGCGAGAATCACTGCATCCTGCTCGGCACTTCGCTGTGGGCGACGCCTGGGAGCTGGTTGGACACCACAGGGCTCCGAGCCACACAGGTGAGCTTTGCCTACAGCAGAAGGGTAGGACAAGATCAATGAAACAGGAATCCGAGCGATCACTCAACACAGAACAGGGAACTGGAGCGCTACACTGTTGGGCGGGGTGGTTGGAAGCATGCAATTACTTTAAACTGTTTTTATAACTGGTCAGCCGTGGTGCCAGATCTGAGGTTTCTCTCTGTCGATGGCAAGGTTTTTAATAATTCTGCACATTTTCAGAGCCAATTAAGGTGAGTGTGAGATGGTCACAATTTTAAACAAGTTTCACGTCTGTTCTGCTGGGGACAGGCTTAGGTCAGGCTCCCCTAGAAGAACTCAAGACCAAGATGTGAGTGCCACTCTGTATGTTGGAGGTGATCCCAGAAAGCAATGACACCTGACTTCGAAAAGGGGTGGGGGAAGGGTGGGGACCAAGGTGGGGTGTCCTGCTGAGCAGGTCACCGCTGGGGGTATCTGGGCCCATTCCCACCGCAAACTCTGGATGCCTGCGGAGAACCCCTGAGGTGGGGGGACACTGGGTGTTTGCCCGCCCACTACTTTCCATCATGACCAAGGCTGCTCTGGGGTGTTGACTCCCTGCGTGGGCAGCCAAGCCTGGCTCTGCTGCCAGGGAAAGCCTCCTGTCACGAGGATTGGAGAGTCGCAAGCAGGGTCACGAGCTGTGGGCATGTTAATGAAGGGAGGGTGCCAAGGTGACATTGGTAGGGCTCTGATGGTGTGCATTAAACTATCATTCCTTCAGTGGCTCCCTGACATCCTCTGCTACTAAGCTTTTCCTTTCATTTCTCTGTCAAATTGGTGCTTTGCATCTTATTCTGCCGAGCCAGTGTGCCTCACACTGTTACGCCCCCTCCCTCCGCCTGCCCTCCCCTTCCTTCTCTCCGGCCTGCAGATGTTTGCTGACTGCTCACTCATTTTAGGTCCTGGCGATGAAAGACGACTGGACATTTGTGCGCACAGAGGCTTCACGAGGCTGTGTCAACACGTGCTAGGAGACAGGTAAGCACAAAATACCACGGAACACAGAGCTGGTGTCTTCTAGCTTAAAAGTAACTGCCAGAAAACAGGATGAAGTGACTTCTGAAAAAGAGATGCAAAAACACCCAGCAAGCCGAGAGCGAGAAAGGTGCTAGTTGAAGATGAGGTTTGGTGATGATAGCAGGTGACAGGTGGGCTGACGTGCTGTGAGGAATCTGGGCTTCTCCACATTCCCACCAATCTCCTGGCAAGGAAGTGAGGAGGAGAGTGACCTCTGCTGTTGAGGAAGGAGGTGGCCACAGTGCATGCTGGGGCCTTTTCCAGGTGGAATTCAGGTCATCGTCTAGCAATTTGAGAAAGCTTGAAAGAGGACATTTGATAGACAACATGGTCTTCAAACAAAGCAAGGCCACTGTCACCTCTGCTTAAATTTTGTTCTTCCCAGAGAATGTTCCCCTGAGTGTTTGTTTCATCTGCACACATGTGTCATTCTGCCAGGTGTTCAGGCCAAGTGAAAGCCTTTTGCAGACCCCTCTGTCATCTCGTGAACTCAAACTTCACCGAACATAATAAACTCCGGGGAGCTTATTATAGTGAGATTCCTAGGCCCTGCTCCAAACCTACTGAATCAAATCTCCACTGGTGGTCCCAGTATTCTTGAGTTTAGGCAATTCTTGTGCAGTGAACTGTGTTTTCTCTGGGCTAGAGGAAGGGATCCATCCATCCATCTGCCCATCATCTATCCATCCATCCATCCATCTATCCATAATCCATCTACCTGTCCATCCATCCATCCTTCCTTCACACATTCATCTGTTCATCCATCCATCCATCCATCATCCATCCATCTATCCATAATCTATCTACCTGCCCATCCATCCATCCATCCATCTGACCATCTATCCATCCATCCATCCATCAATCCATAATCCATCTACCTGCCCATCCATCCATCCATCCATCCGTCCATCCATCTATTCATTTAAAAATATTCATTTAGGGTCCACTATGTGCCAGGCATAGTGCTAGGCAGTGTAGATACTGTAAGTGAACAAAACAGACTGTAATCCCTCCATCAGAAATGTTGTGAGGGAGGCAGATAAAAACAAGACAGACAGGTAAGTTACATAGCATGTCAGGAATAATAAGGGTCATAGAAAACTTAAAGCAGGGGAGAAGGACATGGAATGTAAAAGGACAGCTGAAATTTTAACAAGTGTAGTTGGGAAAAGCTCCTTTGAAAAGGTGACATTTGCACTGAAGATTTAAAAAAGGCAAGAGAACCAGCCATGAAGATGCTCATGGGGGAGAGGATTCCTCACAGAGGGACCAGCCATGGGAAGGCCCTGGGCTGGGTCTAGAAATGGCCAGGGCAGCCAGGCTGGGGTGGGTCGGAGAGGAGGGTTGATGTGAGGTCAGACGGGTACAGAGGAGCTAGGGCCACTGGAGGACTCTGGGTTTTCCTCTGGTTGATATGAGAAGCTCATAGAGGGGTTGGAGCCATGGACTCCCATGGTCTGACCTGACAGGGTAGCTCTGGCTGCTGTGTTTAGAATCTACAGAAGGGGGAGTAGATTCAGGTGGCCTGGTAGGGGGCCACCACAGTGCTCCAGATGGAAGGTGCTGGTGTGTCACAAGGCGCACTGAGAGGCCGTGTCCCACACAGTCCTGGGGGGGCCATTGCACAAATGCACGGCTCTGCTTGGGCCTGGAAGTTAGCGGTAGATGGGGTGAGAAGAAGGAGGACTCCGGATCTGTTTGGAAGGAAAGGCCCCCAGGCTCTCCAATGAGGTCCTTTTAACACTGGAAATGGATCATCTTTTGTTGTTTTCCCAGTGGCTCCTCTCCGCAGAGCAGGTTCAGGGTGGAACTTGCGTTTGGATTCTCAAGAACCAGCAGAAAGGCACCAAGTGCCCCCGGCTCTGTTGTCAGTCATCAATCTCCAAGAGCCCGAGGGAGACAGAGTGGAAAGTGAGCCCAGATACATCTTTGCAGACAAGGTGCCTATTAATAGAACGTTGTCTTTAGTCAGTGACATCGAAGGAATTTGTGAGTGTTTTCTGAAGGGAAAAACATTCTGTCTTTGATGGATTTTCTGTTTTACAGACATAATTAATCACAACATCTTAACAAATCAATTTCCCTAATAGCAAAAATAATCTATGTTTTGCCAACTGGAAACACGACTTTTATTTTAGAAATACTCGGCCGCCATTGATTGTACTTCTTGGCGCCAGGAGCAAGAATGCTGCACATGTGCTCGGACCGTGTGACTCACCGAGGAAACATGAGGTTCTCAGAGCAGCTGAAAGCATCGCAAGGTTTCAACTTTTGTTAAGCAATGATTCTGGTTCAGAAATGGATGCCACAAATAAGCAGTAAAATATACGAGAACAATTGTCTTCCAAACTTCTGAGGAATAGACATTTTCTATGGAGCATCACCCAATATTCCAGAATCCAAGAATTTTAACTCACAGGCAGATGCTAACTTGGTCCCATCCCCTGACCCTGGTGTGGGACCCTCTTCCATGGCACCAGGGGATGGGCTTCTGGTCTTGCTCTCAGCCATCTGGGCAGGAGGGGGCTGACAACCACCACTGTTTCCTATTTGAACGCTGCTAGCTGTTGGAAAGTTCTGTTAATTAGAAATCTTCTCTCCTCTAATTTCCCCATTGGCCTCCTACAGCTATGAAGAATTTGTACAGTTCTTTTCTTGAAAGAGATGAAGATGGTTATCAAGTCACTACTAAATATTCACTTTTCTGAGCCCATACTTTCAGAGTTCCTGCAACTGCTGCAGGAATCACGCCGAGGTGCTTTCTTAGACTAAGGCACACCATCCCAAAGGTCCCTTGTCCCGAGGGGGCTCGCCCCATGCTCTCCACATCCACCCAGATGCAGTGAGTGTGGCCACGTGCCGAGGGTCGCTTGCTTTTGCCTTGGGGTTTAGAGTGGGGTCACCTCGGGGGAAGAAGTCCTGCTTCTCTGAAAACAATGACGGAACTAACACTTGGCTCACCCCGCCTCAGATGTGCAGGCTCTGCTGGAAGAGAAAACCCAGCGTCCTGAGTCCACCAGGGTCTGGAAGAAATCTCTCCAGAGAGAATGACTTGATTTTAAAATTCTAACTGTCTTTGTCATTTTCCTGCCAGGGCTGACCTTTTGCAGATGTGCTTTCAATTAAGCAAGAGCCTTGCTCAGCCTCCTCCCACCCGCTCAGCTTCCAGACACTGCACCGAGTCCTCCCACCATCTTAATAGTGGGGCCGCTGGTGCCTTGGGGGCTTCAGCAGGGGGCACTGTGCCCGTTTCCCTGTGCTTGTTGCGGCTGCTCACCTGCAGCCGGGGGGAGGGACGGAGAGCGTGCAGCCAGCGGCAGGTCACAGGGAGGACCTGGCTGTGTGCTGCACATATTTGTGACCTGACCAATGGCTGGCAGCCTCCCTCCTGGGCTGAGTCGAGGGGACACGCCTCTGGGTGGAGAGGGGTCAGCAGAGACGCTCGTGTCCCTGCTCCAAAGGACACAGCTGCAGAGTGTTTTGGTCGTGGAGAATTGCTACCGTCCCAGAGTCAGAACTTGGAACAGGGTGTCCCCTCTCCTAAAACAAAAAAGAAAAAAAGAAAGATCAACAGGGACCCAGCATGAGGTGAGGAAAAGTGCACTTGAGCAACAAGCCCACTGTTCTTACAAGTTCTTACGAGAGGAAGTGCTGAAGCCACTTAAAACTAATTGTTGAAATTACCGTGGCAAGTGCTTCCTTGCCACGCTGGGCTAGGTGACATTTCCCCATAAAAATAAAAATCCCAGCATTTTCTAAGGGGTGTCAATTTAAGGACGTCTTTTAGTAAAATACCCAATTGGGGCAGACCTGACCCCTGCTTTTCTCCAAAGGTAAATATTGAATCTGACAGAGTGTGAAAATCATTCACTCCAAGTTGTTCCTGCAAACATATTTTGCAGGCAATTATCACCAGACAGGGTTTGCAGTCCAGACACCAGCCCAGACTGATCACCAGGTTAATCCCTAGCACAGGTACTTGAGAAGACAGGCTAGCTGCATGGATTTCCTTTGAATTAGGAAGGCTGGCATCGTTCTAAGGGAGACACCAGGTGTAAGGGGTCAGCTGCCTCCTTGGTTCCAAAACCTTCCCTGTGTCTAGAACTTTGGGAGAAATCATGGCCTCTTTGTGCTGCTGGCTGGGCCGTTGGTTTAGAGTGCACTCAATAGATGGAAATGCGGGCATGTTTGCTTCTGTGGTGCTAGGAATGAAATTCCCTTCCCAGCTCACCTGGCATGGAGCCTCGAGTGCTTCCTCGCAGAAGGGTTGGCTCCCACGTTCATTCTATCGCGATGAGCGCCTTTGACACGCAGCGCATTCCCCAAATCACAGAATGTCAGACCAGCAAGGCCCTAATTGTGTTTCTCCCACGATGAACCCAGGGCCCAGGGCATAGTGTGAGTGGCGCAAGGCCCTCCAGCAAGTTGATGTCAGACCTGGGCGGGGCCCCTGGGACTGATGGCCACACCCCTACCCCTCCCTCACAGCCTCCTCTGCACCCTGTGGGAGGAGGGAGCACTGACCCGGGCGTGGAGGGGCACACCCTTCCTGGACTCGGGGTGAGAGGGATAAGGGAGTTTGCCAGGTCGCTGACCCACTTTGCAGCCCAAGAATTGCATCCCTCAGCTGTGTAGCCAATGCCAAGATGGGCAAGGAAAAGCCCCAGCCTGTTGTTGAGGCACTTTACTTTTGAGGGCACCTTCACTCCCCCGACCGACCTAATCCTGACAGTGGCCCACATGGATGGGACCTTCTTCCCGCACCTACTGAAATGCTCTTTGTTGATGGAATCTCTGTTCCCAGCACCTCAAAGACTGTCCCTCTCCAAGGGCCCAGGAACGATAGCCCGCACAGCCTATGTGATAGGATAATTCTTCCAGACTGAAATGCAATCAGAGAGCAATCATCCCATGAGTGATATGAGACCTGCAAGGCCTGGGCACAGTGGGAATTGGAATCCCAGCCCCTTGTTTTCCAGAAGAATTCCTCAGATTACATGGAAGGTCATCTTTTCCACAAAGCAGGTCATCACTGCTTGCTTCCCTTGGAGAGCTGTGTGCAAATAAATCAGTTCCAGATGCAAATAAATAAACGAGTGGATCCAGGAGACTGTTGTCCAGCTTTGGCCACCTCCCCTGCTCCGGGTTGGGGGAGGGGGCTCATTTCTGCAGCCCCCCACGGCCTCTCCCCACCATGGGCACCTGGTCGGCCTCACAGAGGGCCCGCTGGTTCATCTCCACCAAGCAGGTAGGACAAGGACCTCCGTGTATCATAAAATGGCATCACTTCAGACGTTCAGAGCCCTTGTCCACAGGAAAGACTGAGAAAGGACTTGTTGAACCTCCAGAGAGAGAAAGAGAGAGAGAAATAGAGAAGTCAGGCCCAGACAGACGGTTCGCAACAAGCCCCAGCCCGTCTGCACCTGCGTGCACCGCGGTCGCTGCTGGCTGGGGACCGCACGGACCAAGACTGAGGAAATGTCAGGTGCCCCCAGTCATCCTGATGCACAGTGCTGCTAACTGTGCAAAATACCAGCTGGAAAGAAAAACAAATGGATGGCCCTGCCAGCTGGGTGCTGCCCCAGGTGTCTGAATAATTTTGTAATTAAGTCACCCACCTGGTTATAGGATTATGGGTTTTTTCCTCCTTAGCTAAGGTGATGTACGTATCAGAATGTCGCCTTAGTACTTGGGCTTCTTCAAAAACAAAGGTAAACATGAGGAGCAAAAATAGAAAAGGGAGCGTGGTGTTTGCTTAGGTCTGTTCGCTTCCGCCCACGGGAGGGAGGGGAGTGGGCGGTTGTGTGACCCGCAGCTGCGTCGTCTGAACAAAACCAGCCAGCCTGCGCACGGACTTGCTGGGATTTCTCCTTAACTGAATCGATTCCCTAGAAAAATGAAGTCCCCACAGCATTTGTTTTCTAGCTTTAAGTTGTTACAAGAGAAATGGAGTGAGATAGAGTGAAATTGCCCCCCAGTGTCTGCAATCCCCCCGCCTTCGCCGGGGTGTCTGCAGTTGCTCCGCAGCAGCTCCTGACCCCTCCCGCTCCCCACTTTGATCACAGCCTAGAGCTATAGTGTCATTAGTCACCTCCCAGACAGACCCTCTGGATTTCAAATGTCAAAATCAGGGAATTCCCTGGAAAAAAAAAAAAAAGCAAGCGAAAAGTAAATTAAGCACAGCTCACATTTTCCGCAAGCCTCTGTTGATGCTAGGCTTTGGCCAAGTCTCCTTCCTGACCATGTGTGCTGCTCGTGGAATAATAAACCAAAAGGTTTGTTCCAGGGTTATGTTACTGTTGGCTGATAGCGTATCATTTCACGGGGGTCCATTTTTCTCAGCTCGGCTCGAATCACTTTGGCAAGTTTAATCTGGCCTAACAGTTTTGCTATTTACTGCTGGAATTTCTGTATCTTAAGAGCACCCTGGGAATTTAGCTTAGTGGCTAAAAGATTGACTTATAGCTCCAAACCAGGTGGAAGCGGAGATGCACTGAAATATACACAAGGATATACTGCAGAATTATCTCTGCTCTGAGAGTGTTCCCATGGGCACAGAATTAATTTCTGTTTTTTAAACTGTGCAAAAGTGCCTGTTTGAATCCAGAGATTTAGAGCGTTCCTCACGCTGAAAGTGGCGGAGTGCAGGCTGGGGCGCACACAGACCTGGGCTCTGTGATTTACTGGCCCTGCGGTCTTGGGTGTATCCCACGAGCTCTTCCAGCTTCCTTTTCGTCATTTGCAAAAGAGGCCGATAAATCCTACCTCGGAGAGTGGTCCCGGGGATGGAGGGGGGCCATGCTCTGGGGATACTTATATTCCCAGGTCCCTTCTCTGTCTCTGTTTAGAGAAATCTCTATCTCCTCGTTGGTCCACATCACTCGCTTTCTCTCCCTTTATAAAACATGTTTTAAATGTCACAGAGCCTGGGACTTATGAGAAGCATCGGAGTAGCAGTGACCCCTGATCTTTGTAGATGGCACCATAGTGGGTAAAACTGTTGCACAAATTTGTCTCATTCTGTTCTTCCAAAAGTCTTAGGAAGAGATCATCGTTAGTCCTGTTATCTAGATGAAGAGCCATGTCGCATAATTGAAAATCAGCAAAGCAGGGACCTAATAATCATAAGATGACAGTGATGACAATGACAATGATGACAATGATAATGACGGCAATGACAATGATGACAATGACAATGACGGCAATGACAATGATGACAATGACAATGATGGCAATGGCGATGCTGGACACTGATGACAGCAATGACAACAATGATGTTGATGTCAACGGCAGCTATCAATAGCAGCCATCGAGGGCTTCCTTGTGCCTGCCGCTCTGTTACATGGTCCAACATAGTCACTCACATGATGCTCACACACCTGATTGGGTAGGACTGTCATGACCCCCACTCCACAGTTGGGATCATTGTGTCTCAGAGATATGCAAGGTCACCAACCAGGTGAGAAGCAGCACAGCAGCCAGTCCAATTTCATATGACTCCAGTTCCCTAGGAAACCACGGTTTAATTCTGTTTATTTCTCTTCATCCTATCTCAAGTGATATATGACATTAGAGAAGAAAGATGTAGAAAGACCCGAAGTTCTTTCCAGAATGCATTTCTTTTGCCTGCTTTTCCATTCTGTTTCATTGTTTTCCATTCTGGACCACTGAGGAGGTCCAGGTCCAAGGCCCACAGCGCCCCCAGAGTGAGATGGCGGCCAGACTGGTTCCTGGCACAGTCCCCTTCTCTGCACTGCACCCCTCGGCCCACAGTCTGGCTGGGCTCCCTGTGCCTTCGGCAGCATTTGCTCACTTTCTTCTCACTGCAGAGTTGCATTTGGCCCCAGAGCGTCTCGGGGCCCCCACAGGGGAACAGAAGTAGCCAACACGGGTTTGTTTCTTTGATCAGGCCTCAGCCTAAGCCTGGCTTGGTCAGGAAAGCCCTTTCTGGGGGCTCAGGGACTGGCCCACATTGCTACTGCTCTGTCTTCTTTCAGAACATCGATGCTCACACTAACGTAAGCAAGTGTGGGTAATGTTCCAGACCTCCGCTCCCTGCACAGGCCGGGCCCCCTGCGACAGCGGCCGGATGAGGCATCCATCCTGCTCAGCAGGGCAGAGGACTGGGCACGTGGCTGGTGCTTCCTAGAGGGCAACTGGGTGGTCACTGGCTCAAAATCATTCTCGCCACTTGGGGGTCTCCCTTCAGGACATCCACAGACTCCTCTATCAGGTTTTACACTAGAAGCTAAAGGAAATATTGGCTTGCAACTCAGCCTAAGACCCCATGGGTGTACAGGCTGGTGGAGGAGACAGACATTATTAGAAAGGGCTTCAGGTCTGGGCTTCTGTGTGCCCTGCAGGGGGGGAAGCCGTCGTCTCCGGCTCAGGGGTCTTTCCACCACCATTCTCCATGCAGCAGCTACACCCTATGCATTTTTCCTGAATGTTCTGAGTAAGTTTGTTGAAGACAGTATTTGTTGAACACTCACTCTGAGTCAGGCACCAGGCAAGCATTTTCCATGTAGTTCCACACTCGATTCATTTAATAGCCCCATTTTAGAGAAAAGAATTCGGGGCTTGGAGACCTGATATCACTGTCCAAGGTCAAACAGAGAGTGAGCAGGGAGAGGGTCTGTGTGATGCTTCAGTTGCAGAGAACAGAGTGACTCTGGCCACTGTAGAAATGGATTTACTTCTGTTATTAAATGGATAACAGAATCATGGGGCAGTTGAAGAACAGGATTGTAGGTGAGTTTCCAAGAACAACCTCAATGCCACAGAAGTGGGCTGTTAAGGAAGCTGCCCACCGAGTGGGGACCCCATGGTTTCATGCTGCCCCCAGAACAGCCTCTGTCTTTCCCCACCAAACTCAGTTCTGAATACAAGTCTTGAACGGTGTTTCTGATGGGCACAGACCAAACCACACCCAGAATCTTGGTTGGAAGGGACTCTGGGAAATACAGTTTTCAGCTTTCTAGTCTCTCAGAGCAAAAAGTCACATTAAGAAAAGTTGGAAGATGGAAATATTGAGCAAGACAAGTCAGAGTTAGCATCAAATACCAAAGTCCAAAGTCCAGCATTAAATGGTGATTTTGTGTGTGTGTGTGAGCGTGCATGCACGTGGGGGTGAGGGTATGTGTGCCCACGTGTATGCACTCTCCCTACCCTCCTTCCATGCAGAGACAGGTCCACCTTCACTCCCTTCTGGGGCACATGCCTCCATATTTCACTCATATTTCTTCTTATCTAAAGATCTTTTTAGCCTGTGGGTAACACCGCTAACCGCCTATCCCAAACACATTCTCCGCTTCCTGAATTCAGACACCCAATATGCCCTCTTCCCTTTTTCCTAACTAAAGCCCAGTTTATCTCAGAATGTACCCAGGATCTCTTGCAGCTCAGGACAGACTTGCAAAACAGTTCTGGCCAAGAAGATTTAAGTAGAAGTTCAATAGTGTGGCTTCTAGGAAAGCTATTGTCTTCCTAATGCATCAGGACGGTTACCTGGCATTTCCTACCTGGAAATGTGATCGTGATGCTTAGAAATGGAGCCCCCATCCGGTGAGTATGTGAGAAAAGCCACATAGGAAGAGTCGGAGGGGGAAGAGACCGTTTCTCCGTCAGCACGCTAAGGACACCTTGTTAGACTTTAATTGCCCATGTAAGGACTTGGCCAAGAAAAATATGGCACTGTTTAGAAAAACTCATGTTTGTCCAGTTTTCTGGTTTTTTTTTTTTATATTGGTGGACCCTAAAGGGTCTTCCCTGGACTTTTTCCTGTGTGCCTGGCTCCAGGGCCTGGTGGAATTTTAGGGCCAGGAGGAGCTGGAGGTTACTTGGCCTTCCTCGTAGACTGCCTTGTAGTTTATTAATGTTTCGTGTGTATGTGTCTAGTCCACACAGTCAGAGTTTAAGCTCCCTGGGGATGACAGTTGTATGTATATTAAAATGTTTACATGAAAATGTTAAACAAAACCTTGCTAAGTGAGTGAATTCACAGATTCTTTGACAATGTTTCTGGAATACTTATGTTTGAAAGTACATGGATTGTATTAAAATTTTGGGGAGGATAGATATACAAAGAAAAATATCCTATGGAAAAGTGAAATTGTTTTATTCCATCATAGTTTTATTCACTGAAACTTGGTTTATCCGTTGCTGCATAACAAACTGCCTCCCGGTGCAGGGATTCACACAACCAGCCTTTCATTTGATCTTGGTTTTGTGGGGCAAGAATTCAGGCTGGGTGGTTCTTCTGCTCCATTTGTGTTGGCTGGGCGGGGCTGGGAGCTTCACCCACAAGTCTGGCCCTGGCGCTCCTCCCCGCGGCCCTTCCTCCCCTCTGGGAGCGTGGGCCTCCACGCGGCAAGGTGGTACCAGCAGCATCGGGCTCCTCAAATAGCACCTGGCTTCCAAGCAGGGGATTTGAAAGTGGCAAAAGCACACGCAGCAGACTGGGCTCAGCCGTGGAAGTGACACAGCGTCATTTCTGCCACCCTCCAGGGTCAAAAAAGGTTGCAGCGCCTGCCCGGATTCAAGGGAGCTGGACATAGACTCTACCTCCTACAGGAGGAGTAGGAAGGTCACGTTAGGAAAGAGCACGTGGATGGGAGACGGTGCTGTCGTCATCTTCGGAAACAATCTACCGTGCTCCTCCGTCTCCAACGGTCGAGATTCCGCCGCACGATGCTTTACTCAGCAGTGCCGACACGGGAGCAGGAATGAACATTTTTAGGATCCCTACCGTGTGCTGAGTACCGCGCTGACGACTTCCACACGGAATTTCTCCTCTGCCGTGACCTAGGTTTTCTCTAGACCCACTCTCTGGGTTCATGCGAACCATGTGCTGATGGAAAGGAAGTGGCCCGTCAGCCCATAAAGTGGGACTTGTGACAATTCTGTGACAGGTGGAACCTCTCTAAGCTTCCTGCCACAGGTGAGAGTAACCCCAACCTTTTTATCTCTATCCCTGGGGATCCTGGGACCCTGACTTGTGTTCCTAAAAAAGCTCACCTCATACTCTCGTTCATTTGGCTTCCTGGGGAGGAAGGCTTATCTGTTTAGAGATTCTTTTATTATTGAAAAGAAATCATTTTGATGCCTCTGGGTGTCTGAGTAAAACTTGTACAGACAGAAGATGGGGGGCAGCTCCCTGGCAACCCCCTCTGTTCAACAGTGAAACACCCCCTTGCGCTATTCAGAAACTGCAAACTAAGGCGGCAGCCCCGAAACGCCTGCACAAGAACTGATGACAGACACACCCAGAGGTTCATGGGGTGTTTGTGCTGAACGACAGCCCCTGCGGGACCTTCCCGTTTAATCCCTTTTGAAACTCTTGATTGCGATTCAAAAGTAAAGAACAAAACAAAAAGCTGTCCGGGCACCGCGGAGCAACTCAGCTGCAGTAAAACAGCAGATGCAGGAATATTTCATCCACCCAAACTTAACCTGCAGTCAGAGGAAAGTTGTGTCATCAGGGGAGTCCCTGTCTCCCGAGTCAAGGGGGAAAGTTCTGGAACCTTCCAGCATCCCAGTAAGACTTCGGGGAGGTTACAGGAAAGTCAGGAGCAGCCTGTGATTTCCAATAGGGACAACTTGCTGAGAAACACCCTTTGAATAGTGGAGATACGTTAGGAGTAATCTAGACAGTTGAAACCTCTATTAGTCAAATGAGGAAACTGAGGCCCAAGGCGGGGTGTGCACTTACCCAGGGTCCGCACCACGTCGTGTGGGCAGAGCAGCTCCTAAGCTCTGGCCGCCCCCTCTTTCCAGACACGGCCCTCCCCACCCCGGTTTTCTGCCGACTCACCTTCTCAAAGTGGCCTGGCCGGCTGAGACAGAAGCTGGTTGCTGAGGCTATGGGCGCAGGAAGGGGAAGAGAAGGGACACGTCGGGGACTCTGGGGGGTCCTTATGTGGCCTCGAGCAGGAGTGTGTGTGGGGGTCTCTAACACCTCCCGCCTCGCACTACGGCAGAGGAGGGAAAGCAGCCACTCTCTGGCAACACGAAAGGCCCGCAGCAGCTGACCTTCAGGGACACAGATGTCCCTGTCCTTTTACTCTGATCTCCAGCAAACTTAGAGAGAAATTGGAGCCAACAGAGACAAGGCACTGAGTGGAAAACAGCACCGGGAAGACAAAGGAGAAGCGAACAGAGGCCGGTCCTTAGTCACAATTGTTGCTGAAAAGATCATTGTTTATCCAAAACCACCTCACAGTTTACCTGCAGGTTGGGGCAGTTCTGATGAATTTGTACCTGTGAGTCCAGCATTTTAAGATGCCAGGAAACCAGGGAAGTGATCCCCTCTGGCTCCTAAATACTCTGAGCTCACCCACGTGCCTGGAGGTTTCTGTTAGGGGGAGGGAGGTGAGTGGATAGAAAGGAAAGGTGGAAGCTCACCCTGGCCAACCCTGGGGAGAGGGCGAGGGGGCTGTGGGACAGAGATGCTCCGTCAGGCTGTGTGGCGAGACGTGAAGTCGGATGCGGACGTTTGCCTGGGATCACGAGGAAGAGACACGGGAAGGTTGCGGCATCCGAGCGGTTAGGGAGACCGCATGGTGGGAGAGCAGTGGGGCTCAGCAAGGCTGTGCATCCGCGGGGCGTGGGAGTGGGCAGCTGCTGCAGTGCGGGGCCCCAGCCAGCAGGAGGGTGTGACGGGCAGGGGAGTTTGGTGGGCAGGGGCCCGGGAACGCTGGCTGGGTGGTGATGGACGTGCCACCAACCTGCCTATCTGGAGGGCCTGCCTGGGGGCTGCTGCAAAGGCAGGAGGGGCAAGAAAGGCGGTGTATTCAGTGGGGCTCGGCAGTGAAGCCAAACCAAGAAAGGGCTGTTGGGAGACTGTGAGAAGCATGGTGGGCCCCAAAGATCCGGCACCCCCCACGCACAGAGATTTTGCCCCCAAAGTCCCTTGTCCTGTGGTGGGATGCCTTGTTCGCTCCAAAGCTGCTGGCTGCGTGCAGAGGAGAGGGGTCCTGGCCAAGGGAGATGTTGTGAAAAGACGGTTCCAAGAGGACACACGCTTGTCCTCTGGCAAATGCCCCATCCTTGCGGGACCAAAGGACAAAGTTAAGGAAGCAGCCCCAGGCCCAGCCAGCAGCCTTTGCTCAGGTCTGCCCGAGCTTGACTCGGGAAGGAAGAGGTGGCAAGAGCCTGCTGTGTCCCCCGTCCTCCTCCTCCACCCCGCGTGGCCGTACCTGGCCCCACAGGCGTGTGGTCCCGAGTCCCCGTGTGGTCCCACCACGTGGAGGTAGGGCAGCGAGAGGGGGAGAGGCAGATGCTTTGCCAACCTCCGTGTGCGCTCACCCAGCTGGTGGGCTGGCAAAAAGGGAAAGCGATTTTGAGGCCAGAGCTCACTCCAGAGCCTCAATGCTGGAGCACAGAAAAAAATCCCTTTCTGTCTGGTAACCCTCCCCCACCACCCACATTCTGCCCTGAAAACTCACGTTTCAGGAAAAGCTACTTTGAGGCAACATTGGGGAGGGACGGGAGTGGGCTGAAATATGAGCACGAGTCGCTGTCACGTTTGCAGGATTTGCGTGCGTCACGGGGGAGGGGACCACACGGGGAGGGCACACTTTCCTCCTGGCGTGGCTTTGCCGCTGGGGGCAGCCCCTGGCCTGGCTCCTGGTCACCCAGGCTCTATCAATAACCTAACACATAATAATGGGGCTCTTTCAAACTGCCTTATCATCCTTATGTTTATTACGCAAAATTCTTTTTCACAAACCTTGGCTGCACAACTTCACATCATGCCGACCGGCCCCACCTCTCACTCGAGGGCACCCAGCGAAGAAGCTGCGCCATGAGGGATGCAAGATGCCGCTGAGAGGACGCCTTCCTGGAGGAATGCTACCTCTGGGGAGCGGGGAGCTTGTGTTACGTCTGCCCAAACGAAAGCGTTCATCACCACCCCGTCCTGGGCCTCCTCTGCCAGATGTGCGGATCTGTCTTGTACATTATCCATCTGCTGAGCTCTGGGCAGCCCTCGTCACTCCCGCGCGCAGGGCTTCGTGTCCCAAGTGATCAAGAGCAGGCGTGGAGGCGAGCCCGCTACGTCACCAAACACTGCCACGCTTCCAGTCTCGTGGTTATCCGCCCTGGTGCTTGGCAAAGAAAACCCTCGTAGGTTTCAGAACTCCTAACAACAACAACAACAACAACAACAACATGACGAAAAAGTTGTTAACAGAAAATTGAGCTCCTAGTGTGGGCCCAGGCAGCAAAGAGCGTCCGCCTGCTCGACGAGGTCCTGCGGGCAGAGGCCGCGTGGTTAGGAAATCAGTCTTGCTTTCCAGGAAGGGAAACCCTTTCCAGGGTTTCTGGCACCTTCTGAATCCGCCAGGAGGCCCCACCCTGGCCAGGCAGGCCACACCTTTCACGCCTCGCAGTGTGTTGGCAGTGCCAGCAGGACGACCAGAGGTCATTGTCCAGCCGCCAAAAATTCTGAGCTCAAGGTCGCCAACCCTGCCCCTCCAGGCACAAGTTCACACACGCGACACCGTTCTTCCCACACACAGGGAGGGAGCCAGGCAGAGAGGAGGTGCAGGTCAGAAACAGTGTTTTGATGTTTTTCTAATAAAGATGCAAACTTCTTTTGTAAATTATCAGAATGAATTAATCACTAACGTAGAATGAACATTTAGCAATTTTCCCCTAAAACCAGTGAGTGTTGACATGAAGGGTAGATTAGTAATGAGCAAAATAAAGAAATGTTGTCTGCTCTATTTGCAAGTCGTGGTACGAGTTGACTGTTTTACATCACTGCCCTGGCTTTGGCTGGTGGCCGTTTCTCCAGGGCCTGGCCAACCGCTGACCAACCACTGACCAATATTCCTGACGGCCTGTGATAGCAAACGCCAATGGAAATTTAAAGGATGGCAAATTAGTATTTGTTGTCTAGTTTTTAGCAGTTGGGAGAGAACATTTTATCCCAGAAAGTGGGGAGCATGTGACCCAGCTCACCTCTAAGAGAAACGCCAGGGAAGGACGCTGTGTCCATCTGCTCCTGGCCCCCGAGGTCTTTCAGGGTCTGCCAGGACGGGGGAGTGGTGAGATGTATCCCCGGGACTGCACAACTTAGCCTGTGAAGGGAGTTACTGAGAATCGAGCACTTGCATTTTGGAAGATGCCTGCCAAACACAGCTGTTTGCTTTTTTATGCAATTCAGATTGAGGCGTCCTTATCAGTAAAAATGGGCACCAGAATGGGCGCTACTTGAAGCCCCTCCTATGACTGTAAAAAGACGGCAGCAGCAAGGAGATGCACTGCCCTTCTCTTGACTGGAAGCATCGGCCCGAAGTCCTGCAGGATCACAAGGGCCCAAGTTATAGGGACACGGGATAAAACTCAATGGTCTCCGAACTGCGAACAGACTTTTCTAGCCTCTTTGTGGAGGCGTATTACAAAGGCAGCTTTGTGGGATCCAGCCTTTGTTCATCATTCATCTATTCATTCAAACGCAATGCTTGCTGAGCTACTACTATGTGCAGACCCTCGCTGGGATCTATGCTAAACTTGGACGGCAAACTGCTCTTCACATTCCAGGATCTCCCGTCAAAATCTGGAAGCCTTTGGAAATACTAATATTACAAATGTTGTAACTATGGTGGGATTATCTTCCTTTTTCAGAAGTGTTGGGCTGATGGTGTCAGTGTGCCTCCTGTCTAGGTGGCTGCATCTCAAACTTCTACCTTCCATTTTTAAGATGTGAGAACGGGTGTGGTTTGTGCAGCATCAGCATCCACTGGCGATGAGTCCTCCCCTTGGGAAGGGGGGAGGCCAGGGCGGGAACGCGGCCTCGGGAGCAGCCTTCCCTGCAGAGCAGCTCTCTCCAACCACCGCGGCCAACCCACGGGCCAGAGACACGGAGAGTGCTCCCCTACGGGTCCTCTCTTTGTCCTAAAGAACTTGAGCAGGGTTCAAATGGTGCCCAGGTAGAGAGGTACTGAGAGGAAACATATACCCACTCCCGGTGCACTTTTGCTTAAATTAGACCTTCTATTCTGAGACAATAGGAGAGTCCCATGCAGTTGTCAGAAATATTATAGAGAGAGCCATACACCCACATTCCCCCGGTGGTATCACCTTGCATAGCTGCCTTACAATGTCACTGCCAGGCAATGTCGCCGTGCAATTTGTCTGGAGAAATGACGAGCTTTCCTGGGGTTGTGTCCTGCCATACTGCTTTGGTTCCTATCGGCCTGCCCCCTTCCTGTTCCTGGGTTCTTCTGCAAAGCTCAGATCTTTACTTCCCTTCCATTTTCCTGGTTTTCCACTATTGGTCCATTTTGGAAATTGAAATGCTCAGTGACCATGGAAACGTTAAGCCAGGGAGCCAGAAAATCCTGGTCGTCTCACATGTGTAATGCAAGACAAGACCCTGGAAGTTTATTGGCCCGTGCAGGTCGTACCTTGCATTTGCGCAGTGAACAATCTCATGCCTAATTTCAGAGTCTACATTGCAGTAAAGATGAGGCAAAGCTTTTCAAGTTGTTTTTCCCCCGTGGTAAAGTGGCAGGTAAGCAGAAGAGGGTTATGCTGATGGTGTCACCTTTGACATCGTGGGGCTGTCCTAGGAAAAGCCAAGTAACATTGCCCTGAGCTCTCTGTTCAGTCTGATGCTTGGAGAATGTTCTTCAGTCTTGCTCAGACTGTGCTGAGAATGGACAGGGTGACAATTTTATGTCATACGTGTGCTCTCTAGAAGGACGCCTTGTCCTGCACCATGATGCTAGCCGGCAGATAGAACTGGGCTGCTTCCCATGTGTTTTGGAATCTCTTCCCCCAGCTGCAAGTGTTTCATAACATGTATTGGCCTCTTTGGGGAATAAACACCCGCCAGAGTTGGCAGCATCTCCTCTGAGAGAAACGTCCCCCCCGCAGGGTAACCCACTGCAGCAGCAGGCCACGCGTGTGCTCTGGGGGGTGCGGGAGACATTTGTAGTCTGAGCCACGTTGAGGCCCAGCAGTGTGGACACACTGATCCGCCCCACATGGGCAGGTGCCTGGCGGATGGGGAGGAGGAGGATTCTGGACAGCAAAACGACCTGCATGTGGCTGTCAAAACGCACGCTTGCTTCTATTGCTGCAGAGCAGAGCGATTTCTTCCACCATACCCTGCATTGCAATCCAACTCTTGATGTGGCTGGAAGATAAAGTGCATGAAAGGAAGACAGTGAATCTGAACTCTCGATCTGCTGTTACGAATGGTGTCACGCTGGCCTAGGAGCACTCTGGGGCAGCTGGAGGTGGGGGAGCTCAGGGCGGGAGTACAGTGGGGAGCAGGTCCCGTCTGGGAGGCCGGGCTGTGAGAATGAGACAGGGAGCCGGGGCGGATCTTACTTTGGTCGGGAATGCTCATGAGATTAAGGTGCATTGTGGCAATAGAAGGAAAATATTAATATAAACGTGGCCCTTGACCCAGGGGTGATGACACTTGCAGCCCCCTCTACAGGTCAGATGGAGGTGACATTGGGCTCCCAGGCCTGGCCGAAGGAATGTCACAGGGAAAAGTCACAACCCAGCGTACCCAGAGGTACCCAGGCGGGAGGCTTCACCCTGGCCCTCATGGGTGCAAGGCCTGGGACATGGAGACCACCTTGTGGGCACCAGTCTGTGCTGAGTGTTCCCTTCCCAAGAGGCAGTTTCAGGACCAAGCTGGACATCTCGGGAATCCCGAGACAAAACGGGGGCTACGCTCAGGCTGCACCACCCAGACCGGCCAGTCGGGATCTTCCCGCATGTCTGTCTTGGCATTTAGCTTAAGATTTCATGACTCTCTTGCTTACAAGACAAATTGGGATCCTACAGGAAAACATGTGAAATTCTTGTGCAGCTTTGGGGCCACCAACAGAGAAGGTCCCTCTGACCTCACAGATCGCTGTGGGTTGAATTGTGTTCACTCACATGGTGAACCCCTGACCCCCGTCATCTCAGGGTGTGACTGTACCTGGAGATAGGCCCCTTACAGGAACAATTAAGTCAAAATGAGGCTGTTAGGATGGCCCCTAATCCAATAGGACAGGTGTCCTTGCAAGAAGAGATTAGGACACACACACAGAGGTGAGACACAAGGAGGAGACGGCATCGATCTACCAGCCAAGGAGAGAGGCCTTGAAAGAAACAAACCCCTGACCTCACACTTTTAGCCTCCAGAATTGTGAGAAAATAAATGTCTGTTGCGTAAGCTGCCCAGTCTTGCGACTTTGTCATGACAGCCTGAGAAAACCGACACAGGCACGAGTGGTCTCTTGTTCCCAAATCTGCAGTGGGAGAAGCTTTGTGAACCCCAGGAAGGCCCAGCACTTATCGATGGTAACATCTATTCTTCATTTCTTAGGAAGCCACCCCCGCAGTAATAGTGTCCACTAGATTGACCCATAGCGAAGTGTCCTTTCCCGCCGACTCCTACGATCAGAACCAGAACCCAGACACTTCTGGGATGACCCAACCGACCGCCTCCTGCTCCCTCTCGATGTTGGAAAATGGTGCAATGACAACAAAAGTTTATTGCCTAAGACCATGCAAAGGCTGTTGACACAATAATTTGTTTAGGTTTTGGGCTTTTGGTTAATGGGAGATAGTATAAAGAGTGAATAAAAGGCATTACTATTCCGGTTAAAAAAATATAGAATAAAAATGATTATCACATTGAATGGAAATATTTCTTTAAGGGTATCCTATATAGTACATTGAACCTTTGGCCAGAGAGACTCTTTTAAGGCTTTTAAGTACCTGTTTAAAAGGCCCGGATAGCGAGCAAAGCTAGAGACCTGCAAACTCAGGTGACAAACAGAAAAGAGTGTCTGGGAATTGTTCCACGAACAGGTCTCGAGGTCCCCACTGGCCGACCCTCTCATCATCCCCACGTAACCAGCCAGGAGAATTCCTCAGTCAATAATGTTTGTGAGCAAAAAAGGAACTCCTTCTTTATCTTAATATTGGGTAAGTGTAAAAGAAAAATATACTAACGGCCCAAGAGAGAATTTTAAAGAGAAGAATATATTCGTATCAAATGCTTTTATTTTTCTGTGTTCCTTCCAGTCATTGCTCAGATGTATTTATAATTTTATATTTTAGTAATGAGATAATGCACTATTTCTTACTATCCTTGTTCCATCTTTATTTTAAGTTATTACTCTTTGGATAAAAACTGGGACTTATTGCTAAATTATTACGTATGAGCTTACTGCTAAATTATTTCAACTCCCAGAAAGGGACTTACACCAGAATGGGCGTTATCAGTGGAACCACAGTGTCATCTTCACTAAGGAATTAAGTTTTTCTTTTAAGTCCTGTTTTAAAATAGTAAAAGTTTATCCATAATTTTTTTTAAAAAATTTTATTTTAAAATTATTAAATGGACAGAATACTTTTCGAAATTTGTTAGGTAATTGTAGATCCTTTTGTACACATTATTTGATCAAAAGTTTGACCTATTTGCCTACTAAGATTGTGCTGTTACTCTTACCAGTTGGAATGAGTATTTTATATTCATACCAGCTTCATCATGCTGTTGGACTGTTTCTCCCAGTCCCTCATTTTTTTCTCATTTTTAAAAATTTTAGTTATAAAATGTTGATGTAGTTTGTTGGACATTTCACAGTAATTCCATCTTTTGTGTCATTCTTCAGAAAGGCCTTGGGTGGTCCCTGTGACTCTCCCCCCGTGGCCCTCCCTGCTGTCTTCCTCCTCACCTCTCTAGACCTGCTGGCCTGCACCCCTCCTTGTACTTTGGTCAGGGCTGTCCAATTTAGCAAATAAAATGATAAGATAGTGAGTCACATTTGGATACCAGTTAAATAACAAATAACTTTTTAGAACAATCATGGCCAGTGCAATATGTGGGACATACACTAAAAAAAAAAAAAAAAATTGCTGTTTATTTGAAATTCAAATTTATCTGGGTATCCTGTATTTTATCCGGCAGCCCTGCCGTGGGGTCCCGTCTTGCCTTATGCTGAGTCTCTCTAGGCACAGGTTAAACGTTAATTCCCAATCCGCAGGTGGCTGAGCTGCTTTCCCAAGGCACAGTGGTAAGTGTCCCTTTCTTGCCCCAGGTCTGTGTGTACCGGGCGCTGTCACGGGGAGGGGCTCTCACGGATGCAATGTCTAGTTTCCGCACCTGCTAGTCGGCTCCGGCTGCCATAACACAGTACCATAGACTGAGCAGCTTAAACCACAGACATTTATTTTCTCCATAATTCTGGAGGCCAGAGGTCTGCGAACATGGTCTCAACGGGGCTGGGTCTCCCAAGGGTCTGTCCTGGTGTGTAGTGGCTGTCTTGCCCATGCATGTTTACACCTCCTTCCTTCTCCACCTGTGTCCAAATCTCCTCTTCTAAGAGAATCCACCTCAATGACCTAACTGAACCTCAATTACCTCTTTAAAGGCCCTGTCTCTAAGTATAGTCATATCATAGATACAGGGTGTTACGCCTCAACACATGAATTTTGGGGGGAGCATTCTTCAGTCCACGGCGGCATCTTCCACTCTGATGGTTGTCTGTTCCATGCACTCAGCTCCCGCCTCATCCTCCCCCTCGACGACACCGTGTGTCTGTGGTCCATGGTGCCCACTTTCCCTCTAGGATCGGAGCTGCACACGAGACCCTGCTGGTTCTTAGCACATCCTGACTTCACCAAGACCTTCTTTCCAGGGCTTAACTCCAATTCTCCTTGGTGGAGCCTCCCTGGGTGGGGCCCTGTCCACTGTGGACAGATTACCCAACACTGGTCACCAGCCCTCTGGGCTTCCAAATTGGACCAGTGCCTGGAAACTTCTGCTGCACTGCCTGGCCTGCCTCAACCGCTCTGGAAACTGTCCCTCTGCCTTGTGGTTACGGGGCCTCAGACCGCTGGATGTCCCCGCCTAGGCACTCCCTGTGCATAGGCCGTTCACCCCACTGACGTCTTCACCTCCACCTCTTCCTCCTCAGGCCCCTTTTTCCTGGAACCAGCAGGCGTCCCATCCAGGTCCACCCAAGTCATGACACTGGTCAGCTCACTGCAGGCTTTTCTATTTTTGGTTTTAAAAATAGTTTATAATCTACTCCACCCAGAATTCATTGCATCATGAATGTGGTATGGTTTTAGCTTACTGTCATATGCTTCTGGATTTTACAAATCATTACAAGGACATATACCATTTATTAAATATCTATTTTACTTCTCTGTTGTTTTCCTGATGCTTGTTCAATACCATACAAAATTCCCTACTACATAGTCTATGCTGTAAGGATATGACAGCCACCAGCCACCTGTGGCTAATAAACACTTGAAACACGAATAGTCCAAATTTCAAACACTTAGTAGAAACAAAGAATGTAAGGTATCTTCTTAATCATTTTTTGATCGATCCCATGTTAAATGCCATTTTGATATACTGGGTTAAATCAAATATATTATTGAAATTAGTTTCACCAATTTCTTTTTACTGTTGTTTAATGCAGCTACTAGAAAACATAAAATTCCACATGTATCTGTCTATATTTCCATATACTCCTCGCCTTTAACTCAAGGCTCATATATGTATTCCTTTAATATCTCTCTGAGATTTTAAACCAATATTCTAATGTTTTAATTAATGTTCTTAAAATATTTTTTACTGTCTGTTGGGACTATAAACATCTTCTCTGTTGCTCTTATTTTTCAGGCAGTCTTTTTGGAAGCCTAAGCCAATTGTTCCTTCAGATAAATTTCAAAATTATTTTTGCCAAAGTCATAAAAATCATGTTTGGATTATTCATCTGTACATCTAGAAATATTTTTCTCCCCTCAAATCGATGTCTTTTATGACTTCCTATAAAACTTGGAGGTTTCATTTATATTTTGCCTATTTTCTCAAAATCACTTCTATTTCTGATGCTATTGTGAATAGCATCTATATTCAGATGCTATTGGTTTTTGCATATTTGTCTTTTAAAGTCACTCAAGCTGTTTTTAAATAATTGTATATTTTTAACTGGTATTATCTGTGAAACGTATTTCTTTCCTTTTAGTATATGCATTTGTTTTATTCTGTTTCCTCTGTTATTATAATGTTACAATGACTAAGACTCCCAAACCTTTATAAGTAATAATGGTGGTAGTGGGCATTGTTCCTGAAAATAATTGCTAATATTACTTTTTAGAATATTTACCCTTTTAAACTTGGCAATGCTTTTTCTTGGCTTTGATTGCCTTCAAGGACACCCATTAGAGAGGCATTTTCCCTTTCCAAGTAAAATAAGCAGTTTAGAAAACAGAATTTCCGCTGGCTTTCTGGAACCCACCCACTAGAAAAATAAAACAAAACCCTTTTTTTTGGTTTTGAGACATACTTTCATAGAGTATCATGCAAGATTATAGACAATCCCTGATGTTTTGGAAAAGTCAGTGGATAGAGGAACAGTTATTTTCCCTGAGATCGAGTTCAAGAAACACGAGTTAGGGTTAGGCTTTGTGTGAGGGTTAGATTTAGAGGGACAGTTCAGGTTAAGAAAACCTGGTTTCAATGCATTCATGTATTGAATTTCAACTTTAAAACTCTCTAAAATCTCATGTAACGAATTTTTTAAGTTACTAAATCCTCAAAACATCACTTAGGGGTATCTTAAGCTTTCCATCAAGAGGTAAACAAAGAAGCTACTTGCAGGAATCTTGGAGAAAATGGCAGCCTTGGAATTTTTATAGGATAAACTATAGGAGCAAGCAGATGCTTTACTCTTATATAAAGACACAAGATGGAAATATTACTGAGTTTGCCATTAGGCAAGATAGCTGTGACTCCTGGGTCCTCTAGACAGAGGGGCAGACTGCGAGTGCAAGGGTGGAGGTAGCTGGACATTGTCGGATTCCTGGTCCCTGGGAAAGTGTGTTTTGGTTGTGTTTGGAGCCAGATCAGACAAAACTGGGTGATGGGAGACATCGTCTTCATTCTTCAAAGCTTTGTCCGATGACGGCCCCGTCTGGAATCTGGCTTAGTCTGACATTTCTGGGCTATGGAAATTCTGGATACATCTCCATCCCGAGAGGCGTGCTCAGCATGCTTGTCCCAGAGACTGCAGGCTCGGAATCTGACAGCGTTTTGGGGCGCACTCTCTCTTAAGGGAACGTGCCATGATGCGTTCCGTTCAGTAAAATAGAAGCCCCTTCCAGTGCTAGTGGGCTCTAGGGATTCCTATGGTGGAAGGGGCATCCTGGGGGAGCCAGATTCTGAGTAGGTTCTTCTTTTCCCAACTCTCCAAATCATTCCTGCTGTTCTTTAAATGGGCTCAAGGTCCGCCCCAGTGGAGCTGCCGTCTCTCCCAGTGTAGCTCCAGCAGGACGGGGCCGCGCGATGCAGCCCCCGGGACTGGTGGACTCATGCACAGGAGCTCTCTGGGGATGGGGACTTGGGTGTGGGATGTTTCAGTTGCGCCCTTGGGGAAGCAAATGCTGAAACTGAGTGGGAAGAGCTAATGCTTTGCTGGAGAAAATAGCTGTGATAGGAGAGGGAGGGAGGAGGCTTGGGCCACAGGAGCCGTCACACTGTGGTGGACTTCACAGAGTCCCTGGTGCCGAACAGTGAGCTCTGCAGCAAAGCTTGCTCGTCCAAGCAGTCTGTGTGGGCTGGACGTGCTCAGGAAGTCTTGCCCCGTCACTGGCTAAAGCTACCCCAAGAACAGTGTGACCCCAGCTCAAAGCTGAGGCTGCCTGATTAGAGCTTTCACCCTCATCTGGAGGCTGCCAGTAACCACACTCCTCTCAGCTTGAAGGGGAATCTGAGCTCCACACCTGTGCATCTGCCACACGCAATGTGGCTACTGATTACTTCTCGGTCCCTTGTCGTTGTCAGATGCAGGTAGTATCTGGTCTTCCATGAACTTCCAGCAGAGCTAGTCCACAGCTCAGTTCCAGCAAGAAGATTCCTAACCCCTTAGCACATTATCTATGTTGGGATCCAGTTGCTTTTTGAAACAAACGCCTGCACCACTTGCCCCTTCGCAACTCGCCACTCTGTGGGAAGATCCCTCTTTCTGACCTCCCTGGGGGCCCCAGCTAGGTGGGCCCCACAGCAGGGAAAAGCTGTTTTGCAGAAGCCTGGGTTTCCTCACCCATTGGGAGCTGGGATTTAATTATCTTTAGAGTAAACCTCCTTCCACCACACTAGGGTGGGAAGGAGTGATAATGTGTTATCTCTTCTGCTAAGCCCTCTTTAAACACATGCATCATTCAGCTGATCTGAGACAAGATAAAAGAGGGATCCAGGGTCCCCTTTGAAAATGGCAATGAACCCAAATAAGAATTCTTGGATGATCCTCTCCGCTCTGGTTTGTATTAGCCGTGCAATTAAGGGGTTTACACAGCGGCCCTCAAAGGGGGACGCTTCACCACACGAAAGGCAGGAAAGGTCAGCTCCTAAGAGAAGGCGTTCCTGAGCTTTTCTTGGTATTTTTCCCAGACCTTGGAAAAGGCCGATGCTTTTTAAACAAGAGGTCACTCGGAGGGAAGACAGTCAGGGGCAGGCTGACAAAATGGTCCTTCCCAAAGCAAACAGCTTCCTTCCTTTCCTGGTCCCTGATGGCCCAAACCTGCCTTTCATGGGGCGGAGGGGAGAGGAAGAAAAATGGTCATTCCAAGAGGACTCAGTGAGAAAAGATGACCCGGGAAGTCCCTGGGTCTCCAGTCCTCTGGGACCAGGTAAGACGCCAATTCCCAACACACCAGCGGGAGCTGCCCACCTAGCCAGGCTCCAAGCAGGGCTGGGAATAAGGTGGGGAGGGGTCGCTGGCCCCTTGCCCTGCAAGAGGAACCCCAAGGCAGCCCTCGGCATCGCACCCCTGCTGCTGGGATCCTGCACCTGCTGCTTCAGCCTCCAAGTTTTCCTCATCTCAGGTGGACCCCGAGGGGCTGGGGAGGGAGCTTTCGCAGCCACAAGGTCAAGTCTGCCCTTCCCATGTCCTGCCCCGCGGCCTCACACGGGTCCCGGCGCCAGTTAGGGTCCAGCACCTGTTTCTCACAAGGAGCCTTTGAGGATTGCTGGAGAAGGAAAAGACCCTGTCGTGTTCTTCCTCTTCTTCTTCTTGAGGTGATGAATCCAAATTTCTACTGTAGAAGGTCTGAAGTCAGACACCCACGTTTGCCTTCCTCCTGCGCACACTGGAGGGGGAGGTGAGCGTGGGGCTGTCCTCCCACCGTCCCCTCTGGCCTTCCTGTCCCCCTCAGCAGCAGCGGTGAAGTTTGGGAGAGTGCGACTCCTCTCCCAGTCCCAGGGTGGCCTTGGGGACAAACCTGTTCCCCTGGCACAGTGGGTAGGGCAGGCCAGCCGGGCCTCGGTCGATCAGCGCAGCCGTTCTCCCGGCTCCAGTCAGCCCGGAGCTCCGGATGCGGCTGGATGGCTACGGAGGTGACCAAGGACGCACGTAGACTCTGGCCGCTGCCATGTCACAGTCTCCGGTGGGGGGATGGGCGGCAAACACAGACAGACGGGCGGGGCTGAGAAAGCGGCAGAGAAGTACACCCAGAATCCAGATCAAACCATGCCTGATAATCACACCCACCTCCCTTTTTTTCCTGTTAGGTGCAATGACAAATAAGCCAGTTTGAGCATGTTGATCACAGGTGTGGCCGGGGAGCCATGTCGTGACCAAAGCATAAAAAGGACGCGCACCTTGAACGCGTGTGCCAACGGTCAGTGTCCTCTGAGCAGCCTCTTCCCCTTTGGGACGCTGAGCTGATGCAGGGTTGGAGGAGCCACGTTTGGAGTGGGTTTACAGCTGTTCTCCTCCCCGGCCTGCTTGACACCTGGTTCATAGCGACTGTTAAGAATTTACCCCAACAGTAGAACTGAACAAGGAGGACGCTACCCTGGACTTTGAAGACATGCTGAGGCTCCGGGTGCTTCTCACCTGGTCGCAGCTCGGGCTGGAACAGATGGCATCTGGGCCCGGGATGCTGTCCGGGAAGGAAGCGCTGAACTCGGCGACAGCGTCAGCCCGCCAGCTTCTAGTTTCACCGTTAAGGGGAGTAGTGTTGCTAAGGAGGCCTTGTCTGGGAACCGGAACCTCGTCCCAGGCACGCTGTCCCCTCGCAGGCCAGCGGGTCGGACAGTCACAGGGCCCATTCTGAAGAAGGCAGCAGGGCTGACCCCAACCCAAGCAAAACCAAAGAAAACTGCTGGACGGCAGGGACAATAGGGGCACATTTTAGAAAACCAGGGGAGAAAGAAGAGAACAAAAATTGCCCCGAACCCACAGACTCTAACTATTTATGTACCTTCCTGGGTTTATTTCTCTGTTTTGAAAACAAACATTTAAGTATAATCTACATACAAAAAGGATAGGAGTCCTAAGCCATACACATTTTCACAAATTGAACACACCTGTGCAACCAGCTCCGGGCTCAGGAAACGGCCTGGAACCCTTCCCGGTCTCCTTCCTGCGCTGCCCCTCCCCGAGTGGCCACAATCACGTAGGTAGGTTTGCTTTGCTCGTGTTGGAACTTTGTGTCAATGGACTCACACGCGTGCCTTTTGCGGGAACCGGCTTTCTGTACCCAACTGTGTGTTTCTGAGACTCCCGTGGTTTGTTCCCTCTCACTGCCCCACAGCACTCTCTTGTGTCAATGGCGAATTATTTACCCCTTGATAAATGGCTAGTGTGCTTTTGGGAATTACACAAATTGTCATTATGAGCCCTGGGGTATCCACGTTCTGATAAAGTGTGTGGACACATCTGTGCTATGTACCTAAGGGTGGCCTTGCTTGGTCATAGGATACACCTGTGACCAGCTTTAGTGGCTGAGGCCAAATAGCTTCGGCAAGTGGTTGCTGCAGTTCTCATGCCCAACAGCAGTGTGTGGCCCTGCCGCAGCTCTGCCCACGTTCTCACTGACACTCGTTTGTCCTCGTCTTTTCCGTGTTAGCCACTCTTTCCATACGTGTATAGGAACTTTCCATAGCCTCATCTGTGAAGTGCCTCTTCTGCCCATTTTTCCTGCTAGGCTATTCATTGCTTTCCTACTGATTTGCAGGGTATTTTTATGGATCAGACATGTGCGTTACAAGTCTCTCCTGCCCTCTGAGCTCGCATTTCCGCCCTTTCCATAATGCTTCAGCGTCATCTTATTTCTTTTCTAAGGATACAGCACTTGTTGTATCTTGCTTAAGAACTTTTCCCTACTTCGTGTTCATCAAAATATTATTTTTTCTATATTCTTTACTGTTTTCCCTTTAACATTTAGATTCATAATAAATCTGGAAGAGCTGTTTCTATGGTATGTTTTTCCCCGGTGTATCTAATTGTCTCAGCACCCTTCCAGTGTTCTACTAAAAATATTTATACCATATATTATGAATATATATGCAGGTTTACTTTTTAATGAATAATTTTAATGCATATGTAATATTTTAATATTTAATTTAAAATTAATGTAGACTAATTTTCGTTTAAATCCATCAAAACATAATTTTTAGTATCTATATTATATTCCATTATATGGAATTTATCTAGCCATCCAAATGCTATCAGACATTCAAATTCTTGCCAGATTTTCATATATACAAAAGCACAATAAAAAAACTAGATATACGTATTTCAATGAGTATACCTAGGATAGACTCCTAGAAGGACTTATCCAAATGGAACACAGAACAGTGGTTTTGCTAGAGATGAGCCACGGCACACCTGAGCTAGGTGTCTCCATTCTCTGGGGTGCTCTGAGTGGAAGAGGGCCACCTGGTGCTTTGTGGTCCTGGCATCCTCTAAGACCACGAAGCTTAGCCTCTGAGATACCCTCATTCATTCCAGATATCCAGCAAGAGCTCGTTACACATCAGCCTTTGTGCAGACATGAGTGAGGGTCCCGGCCATGGAGGAGATGAGCATGTGCCATGGGGAGACATACGCACACATAGTGCACGGGGACATAGGTCCTCGGATGGAGCTACGGACAGCCTTGCACAGTGGTCCCGCCTGGCCTTTTGGCTGCAGTTTCAGAGAAGGTTGTGGTGAAGATTGTTACCTTAACAGCCGGCCTCACTTTAAAACTAAGTACTGAGTCCCAAGGAGATGAATTAACTGTCTAAAAACAGAAGCTGGGTACTGGCAGAGCTGGGACGCCGGGCCCACTCCGGGTCCAGTTCTTTGCTGAAGCAGGTGGCTCACTGCCCGGCTCCAGCTCCAGGCTGGCCTCCTGTTGGGCTTTGAAAAGCGACGGCGAGCTCCGGAATTTCAGCTAGAAATTGCATTCTTCCTCTATCTAATTCCTTGCTGAAATGACACGCTCTGCTTGGCTCGCCCTTCCTGGTGCGTGTGTGTCTTATCTCACATCCCGTGGGACAATAGCGCAGTGTGGCGCAAGATTACCAAATGGGGAGTTTCCATAAACAAAATCCATCAGCCTTGCTCCGTCCTGCCGAGTGGGGCGAGCACAGGCTGACTCCAGGGAAATGTCGTTATCAGTCTGAGCTTTTGACATTCGACAGACGGAACTATGGTTATATTCAGACATGTCCCTGCCCCGTGGGAATGAGCCTTGTCTTCTCACTGGGTCTGTGTCCCTCTTGTCTGAGGTGTTCTGATAGACCCATGTGTCCCCTACCCAGTGCCACCCCCTTATCCTGGTAAAGGGACCTTCATCTTCCTTTAGGGAGCCACCATCCCCTGTTTTCACCACCACGCCAGCGCACCCAACATCCGAAACCTGGAACGTGGTCCGAACCAGAACAACTAGCCTCTCTCAGACATTGGAGCATCAGGCCCAGTGTCTCAAGGTCAGATTGGCTGTTCCCTGTGAGGGCTGCACTCCAAGGAGGCCCCCCGTGAGTTCTTGAGCCACTCCCATTGGCTGGCGCTTGGCTGCCTTTCTATTTTGTGCAGCATTCCATGTTATTTCCTATACAATACTATTCTGCTTGCGTTAGCCAGAGTCTATTTCTGTTATTTGCAACAGAATCAGAGTGACCATTGTTGAAACCCAGCAGGGAGATGAGGAATCTACATGAGGTTTGGAGGATGAGGACTCAACTGAGAAGAGGAAGCACAAGTGCAATGTCAGTGAGGAACCGGACAGAACAGGCGTCAAAGGAAGTGGATGTGGGCAGTGCGGCTGTGCTTTATGACTTGCAAACAGAGCTCTGTTAAGCCATGGGAGACTGAGTTATCAATGGAAAAGTTCATGGAACTCCAAGGAAGCAAGTGGTCTGCCATCCTGCAGGTCGAAGCCACCAGGGAAGGTGATGGGAGAGGAAAACCGTGACCCAGAAATTGGCCTAATTTGGACCCTGGGCATCCACACATGGCCTAGATGAAGAACTCTTTGACTTCACTTTCTACAGGGCCTGGTTTGCTCTCTGGCTCTTCAATTCATGAGAACTAGATTGTCCCAGTGGCATGTCCACCTGAGGTTCACACAGCACAAGTACCAAGGGCAAGTGCATCCTGACATGGGGACAAGCACCGGCACAGCATCCTCATGACCTGCCTGCCCCTCCCAGGATGAGGTCGGCGAGGCCAGCGGTGCCAAGTCCTGACAGCCTAGGATTTTTTCTAGGGCTTCACAATAGCTGTTTACAAGGGGATTTGGCTTTAAAACAAATGAAGTTCATATCCCAAGGGACAAAGCCCTGCCCATCCCTGCCTTCTGGAGAGGTGAGTGTCAGGGTTCTGAGCCCGACATCCATCTGCTGCTTTCCTGCTCCCAGCCACGTGCCGCTCCCCGCAGCCGAGCTGGAAACCCAGGCGGCTGACGCTGCCCTTGCTGTGATTAATCCCCTTCCCAGCCATGACCCTGGCTCAGACCTCCAGCCCGGAGCTCTGTTCCTCCATGGGCAATATGTCTCTACCCCGGACTGCTGCTGTGGGAACAGGGTTTTCCAACAATTTTAAGAGCAGTTCAACATCAGTGCTTGTGAACCGGAGGTGTGGTTAAACCTGCAGAGAAGTGAGCTTCTAACCGTTTCTGGATCCTTGACCCCTTTGGAAATGTGATAGATGCTATGAACACTCGTAAAAAACACACAATTTTTGCCCACAGTTTGCACAGTAGGACTGTATCCAGGCTACAGAGCCATCTTCAGACCCGTGACATTCTCCCACCAGCCCCCAGGGGCTCAGATGTGTCTCTACTCTCCCGCGGGAGGCTGTCAGGTGTGGAACCGCATGCTGGACTCCAGAGGCTGTCCCTGGTCACTGGGTCTTTGACGGGTCAGTGCAGGGCCAGGAGGAGCCAAGAAAAGTCTCTGACTGTTGGCTGGTATCATTCCAGAGACTGAGGGGACACTATCGCAGGCCCGCAGCCCACGGCCCTGAGAGGAGCCCCTGCAGGCCTGCGGTGGGCGCGGCAGCCCCAGACACACATGTGCATGCGCACACACACACATTAAAGACACACTGAGTACATGTATTGGCCAGATGCCAATGACCAAATGTTAAAATCAAAAGTTGGCTGAAGCTGAGATCAAGGTATCCAGGTTTTAGTAATAAAAAGAATAAAATTCAAATTTATTTCAACTTTTATTTAAATTTATTTATTATTATAACTTTATCAAAATTTTGCAGACCAAAACTGTAAACTTTCACAATATAGTACAGGAGCAATGATTTCTCAGGGCCATCGGCTCTTGCTCACGCAGTTCTGCTGCACGTTTGTAATATGAGACCGGGAGATGCGAGGGCCCCTAACACGCTTTGTTTCCTCCGCCAGCCTCAGTTGAAAACGGTGCCTCAGACCTGTTCTCTTCATTCTTGCCGCTGTGTATTTTGTCTGCGCTGTTCACTGAAGGTCATGATTTGGGGGTTTTATCATTTTCTGAGATGGCAGAGCGTTGGCACTTTGCTTCTAAGATGTGAAGAATTCTCAATGTCTAAATGGAATTAAACAACAAAAATTTAAATAAAATTATTTAGATGATTTTGTTGACTGTGATGAATATTGATACCCAAACAGTCCTACAAAGAGTAGAGCTGTGATATAACCAATCTCTGTTCCCTTGCCTGAATTCCAGTCTAAGTTTTCATGAATATTTTTATCACAAAAGGCTTTAAAACAATGTTGTTCCTACCGTTACCTAACACACATTCTCTTTCTACCCATTATCTGCCAATCTATTTCCTTACTTAACTATATGAAATATTTTAATAATAATTTTATATATAAAATTATAGATTTCAAATAATCATTTACTATAGCATTTTTCTCAGGCAATATTAAATATGCACTTACATTTACAAAGACTGATGGAGTTTTAAAACATAAAATATACAAGGTGATTTTTATGGCAGGTTACGTTTAGAATCATTATCCATGTTTGGAATTGAATACTCACGTATCAGCTGCCGTATTCGATAAATCTGAGTGCTACGCCCTGTCCACTTTATTACTGTTGTTCCACTGATTAGGTAGGAAAGTCCCAGCAGGATCACTGAGCCTTGATCCACAGCATGTCAGGGAAGCCAGAAAGGCTGCTGAAATAGGCACGCAACAGACCGGCCTTCTGAAGGTCAAGGCTGAACCCAGAGCTGACGCTATGGTCTGTCTCTGAAATGAATTTCAGTGTGTCCCTGTGTGCATATGTGTGTGTGTTGAATAATGTAACTGAGAAAACAGTTTTACAGAACCATACTTATCCTTTATGTCTAAGCTTATGCATGCATGATATCTACATATACACATATGTATATGCACACTACATATACACAAATACAGCACACTCTTGCTCCTTCCATTGTACTTTTCTATTCTATGTCCCATTACATTGAACAAATGCTGGCCATCTCCTTCTCAGTTGTCTCACACCCCGCAGTTTGAAAAGCACTGAAGGGCATTCCTAAATTCCGGCTCCCTTGCCTCATGCTTTGAGTACCCACCAAGGAGGCAGAGAAGGCCCGCAGCTGTCTGAGCCCCACGGGCGTGTTCGGCTCCTCCATCTTCCTGTCATCTGCAGCTTCCTCCCCAGGGCTCCGCTGAGCATGCATTTTGTAGGAGGCTCCAGAAATGTGAAGACCTCATTCCTGACTTCAAGATTCCCACAACCTGAGGAGTGGGGAGGTCACTCAAAGCTACTCCCATGACAGCACGGTAATGCCATGTCTAGGACAAGCACGGCATGTCACAGGAGCACAGAGGAGAGCGTCGCTCCTCCTTTAAGGGCCAATGATGTTCTGCCAGAGAAGGCGAGGTCTGAGCTGAGACAACGCGTAGGGGAGTCCCAGGCAGCCAGGAGGGAAGAGCCAGGTGCACACAGGATAAAGCGTGCGCTGTGTGTGGACACCTTTGAGCTGCTCATGTCTCTGGGACCCTGGAAACCTTCCTCTTCCCTCATGAGGGAGGGGGCACAACAGGGGCGGGGTGCGTCTCTCCTGAGCGGGCCTGGGAACCTGCATTAGAAGCAGGGTTACTAGGTGGCCTTTGAGGCTCTGCAGAGCCCCAAGTTAAGAGCCTGAAGCTGGGTGGGGCCCCAGCGTGACTTGCTGACCCCACTTCTCCAGGGAACAAGCTGTGGTGGGCCATCACGAGCTGTGAGCCCCCGGTAAGCAGAGGCCTTGCTGGGGCTTGTCCCAGGGGGGACTCTGAGAATTCTCACCCCCCCACCAATAACCACGAGGGGAGTCCCTCTGGGTGGTAGGTGGCACCAGGAGCCCATGGACAAGCCTACTTAGGGCTGTCAGTTCTCTGTCTCCTTGTCCCAAGTCAGAGTCCCCAGGTGCTACCTGGGGCCCATGATAGCCCCAGTAAAGCCAATGAGCAGGTCCCCGAGAGGTAAAACATACTGTCGTGAGTTGAAGGAAGCGAGGTCATCCTTACAGAAGGAACTCAGGCCTGCAGGACCATAAGGAGGGATACTGGAAGAAATGGGAGCGAACCGCTGAGTCCTGCGGCCTGGACTCCCACTCTGGCCCTTTGTGGGCTCCCTGCAACCCCTGCCACAGTCACCTCCTCTAACAGCACGCAAAAGAAAGCTTTTCCCCAGGGCTGTCACCTGGGGCCTTGACCTCATCCCAGACACCGACCCCTCCCGGCCTGCCCACCAGCCGCATCCTGAGATACGGCGAGGGAGGGGCTTGCCCAGGCTGCACCGGAATCCTTTGTTAATGGCTGCACGTGTGGCATATCAGTAAGGATATTCATCACCAGAACATTTTCCTCAAACAAATCTATCAAAGGAGCAGAAAGTGTATATTTTGTCCCCTTTGCCAGACTCGGTTCAGCTGTTCCTGGTGCTGAGCAGATGGCTCAGCGAGTGACAATATTTCCCACATCACATGACTGTTTGAAACAGCCCAGACGACGGTGTTTATTTTTGGTGCCCATGAAGATCAGACGGCATGATTCGTCTGCACCGAAAGGTGTCATCCACACAGTGACAATGCGCGTCTGCTGACAAGCATGGCTCTTTGGGGTATGGTGACATCACACTTAAAGATTCCTGCCCAGAACCTTGGGGGCTGGACAGGAGGAGAGTGGAGACTTCTGGATTCAGGACAAAATTTAATGGGGAGATAGGCTCCCTCTGGGACATCATTATACTTATTTCAGAATTTAACTCAAATCCATACCCCAGTGTCTAAAATTTATCTCTTCGACATAATTTCATCTCCACGGCCTCCACCTGGGCCCGCCTGTCCTCTCACCAGGTGCTGCATCCATCCCTGTCTGTCCTCCTGCTTTGTCTCTTGGCTCCCTGAGGTCCATTCCCCACTCAGTGGCCAGAGGGAGCCTGAGCAAGGTAAATGCCACCGAAGCAGCCTCCCCTGAGGCCAGGAATGCCAGGATGACAAGCAGACTGTGGCCAAAGAATCTAACCACACTAGGAATGTATGGAATGACCTCACCAAAGGGCACATGGTAAAGTGGTGCTGACCCTGGGAACTTTGCAGATGACGAAGCCTGTGAGACCAAAGGCAAAGGAGCTGCACATAAGCACTGTGCTCTAGTTGGTAACGTTGCTTCACATGGGGGTGAAGGTTAACAACTCTGAACCCCCATACATGGATACCAGAAGGGACAATTCAGTAAATGGGTGGGGAGTGGGTGGAGCCAGGTCCTCACTGTTGCAGTGGGAGGTGAGTGACAAGCACGGGGAGGAGGCTGGAGTGATCTGTGATGCAGGGTCAGAGCTGGAAGCATCACCTTTAATTCATGCTCAGCCTATTAGAGACACAGGTGGATAAATGTAGAAATAAGTCAGACGTATTTACATAGAACTAGTAAACACACGTATTTCTGCTTAGAGGGCTTAGAAGCAGCGACACCCTAGTGGCAACAAGCACAGCCAGCACCCAGATCTTGGCTTCTACGGTCATGGTCTGACAAAAGGAACCAGGGCTCTTTTGGAGAACCGGGTGATTCTAGGATTCGGGCAAGAAATATACAAGATGAGCCTGGGGTGTCTCGTAGTGCCAGAAAGTCAGGCATGCAGCCGGGTCATCACAGGGAAGACTCTGCCCTGCTCAGGTGCTGCTGGTTGCTGCTGCTCCCGGAGGAACCTGCTGCCCCTGATGCACGAAAGCTGCACGGTGTTCTCAGAGGAAGTGGGAGGAAGCCCTCTCTGCTCAGCCACTCTTGCCCATGGGCTGTGCTGCCCCCCTGTCAGGGCACTTCTCTCAGGGACAGCACGTTTCTGGGTCCCCCTCCTCCTCCCACCAACATGCATGCAAAGGAAGCTGTCCTCCCCATCCTTAGCCAGCCCCCCAAAGCCTGCTCTGGCAGTGTTATTGGGTCCTTCTCCACCTGCCATTGCAGCAGACACACCTACCTGCCCCCACTGCACACCCTGCATCCATCACAGGGCTGGTCACACACGGATGACCTGAGTTAATTCTGCTGTAACACCTTCTTGTATAAGACTCACTCTGGCCCACCTGACTGAATTCTTTGGGGGCAGGACCATCTCTGATGCTCTCACAGCCTAGCACAGTGAGGGCAGAGAAGGACCTTAGCAAGTCTCCACTTCAGGCCCATCTAAGCGAACATGCTCCAGACTGGACCTGTTATCTCCTGCTCCAATCTTCTTCCCGTCTGGCTCAGACAGAGGCACTACCGTGCACCGAGTTACCCAAGTCAGAAATCTGGGAGTCGTCCTGGACCCCTAACTCACTGTATTGGAATTGTCTGTTCACGTGTCTGTCTGCCCTCTTGGGTTGTGAGATTCTTGAGTTTCAGAACTGAGTTGTTTCTCTCTGTGTCCCTGTTATTTAACATGCACCTGGCACACGGTAAGTAATGAATCAAGGTCTGTGCATGGGATAAAGAGCTGGGGACTGAGCGGAAGTGAAGGCTTCACCCACATTTGGCGTCCCGCTCTGCAGCCCTGGAGAGCGTGTCTCTGCCACTCAGTTGGTGCTTACAGGACTCTGTCCGGCCGGAGTGTAAGTTATTTCAAGACAGGAACTCATCTCGTGCCCCACGGACTTGGTCTGTCACCACCAGCCTCACATGTGTCCCCTTATTCATTGAGGAGAAAAGATGGCGGGCAGCGCCCGAGTGGAACCATCTGGGCGGGGAGAGAAGGGAGCTGTGTGCGAATGGTGTAACTGTTCGTGGATTCTGCACACATCAGGGACACAGAGGGCTGCAAAGTGAACCTGCCTAACTGAAGGCGAAGCTGTGGTCCACCAACACTTGCAACATGTTATGAATTTTATACATTTTTTTCTAAAATATATTTGATGAGACTTTGATTTCTTTGTACCAGGAAATAACCAAAATGGACCAAGCCAGGGGACTCACTAGGAATCCCCAGGTGCACATGGCTTCAGTGGAGGGCCCAGCTCAGAAATCTCCTGATCTGTACCGTAAACGCGGCTTTGGAACTACAGGCTAGAGAGGGTTCCGAGGGAGGGGCAGGGGCGAGAAAAGGGAAGGGCACCCAGGGAAATATACGTGTGTGGGGTGCCCCCGAGCCCCAGCCTTACCCCAGGAGTCCACTTGTGCTTGGACTAAGGATCTGTTCCCCTACCCCAATGTCCAAAAGCATCTGGTGGACGTAAAACACTGATTTCCAGGGGACAGCTGAGACCACTGGCTCAGGCAGGGGCCCCGAGAGCTGGGCTGATGCTGGAGCTCATTCCTAAACAGATCATTAATTTACCCAACAAATATTTATTGGCCAGAAAATGGCTACTTGGAGAATTTCTTGGGTCTTTTAAACTTCCCCATATATTTATTTTGTCATCCTCTCTCTCTCTCTCTGTTTTTTTTTCCTGGCCCTAAACCCTGATGAAACCCTTGAAAAGCAAAGGTTCTCGGAGTTTGCAGCTGGCCCAGGAGGTAAGAAGACTGGGGGTGACAGCTGTAAGAAGACGGCCGATCCCTGGCTTCTGTGGGAGGGACCCAAGGCACCCCAGGGACCCGGGCAGCAAGGAGGGAGAAGTGGGCTTGGTGGCTCAGAGCAGCAGACCTCGGAGGTCCCCGATTCAGATGAAATGGGCTGTTTTATTACGACGGAGTTCTGCAGAGCTCTACAGGTCTGTAACAGCGTCATGGCCACAAACCACATGTGGCTTCGCTTCCGAGCTTCTCTGTGTCCTTCCTCAGCTGTTTCTGATGATCCTGTAACGTGACAGGCTCTCGTGTTTCCCTTGCTGGCCCCACTGTGACTCGGTCTTTTGATTTATTATTCCCTCTCTGCCCTGTAGTCTTTCACGGCAGAACCTGCAGGGCCGCTCGGGTTAGGAAACCAAACAACAGAACTGCGTTAAGGGTTCGCCTTCAAGTGAAATAGGCCGTGACTGACGTCCAATGGGTGAAGCCCATGGGCTCTGTGACATCGTGGCTGTTCGGGGCCTGTCGTGTTCCCTCCATTGTCATTTCCAGGGTCCAGATAAGTGAGGCTGCAGGAGAGCTGGGTCTGGGTAATAGAGGCCAAACCCGCTGTTTCCAGACTGTAGGGAAAGCGGAGACTGTGACGCTTCCAGGAAATACAGCCACACAAGGCAATGTACATCTGGAACATCTGGCCTTATAAACTAAAAATAACACCCCATAAAGTACATTTTAGTCATTTATTTTGACAACCGAAACACACTTTCCATTACTTACGACTCTGTAAGTCTCACTGGTACAAGCGTCCTGCTATTACGGGCCGGGGGACCCACACACTGTCCCGTTGCACAGATTCGCCACTCAGCCCTCCACTCTGCCTCCCGCTTGCCCCGTGGCCTGGGAGCTCTGACTCCGCTGCGCATGTTACCGCGTCTGCTTAAAAGGCCTTTCCTCGCTTTGTTTATTGTAATCCTGTTTCTGCCCTTAGATTCACTCCCTGAGGCCACCTTCAGGCTACTCCGTGTCCTCTCAGGTTCTGCCATCTGTGTCCCACGTTCCACCCCTCCCTTCCTTGGCCATCTATCCAGTTGAGTCAATGCCCCACGGTCATAGAAAACATTCACACTGGATGTTCGTGTCCCTCTTTCTTCTTTGTTCTGGATGACTTAAATGTCCCCTGGGTGTGACTAGATGTCCACTGGGCTTTAAGCTCCTCAAGCCAGTGGCGTGATCTTCCACTGCACTCCATGCATTCTGTCCACAGCCGTATCTTGAACTTGTCTCTGTAATTTATCCATCTCTGAAATCTTAAATTTCTCAGCTCTCAGAGGTCTGACCACAGTTCCCCAGCATTCCAGCTCCCTCTTTCTCTAATTCCTCTTCCATCTGCCCAAGACTCAGCAAAGTCTCAGAGAAGTTAAGTTTTATCTTCTCCCAATGTACCTGCCCCACCCCCTCACCTTCACTGATCCGACATCCAGCCCAGATCTCGGGCTGCCGAAACATTCACATTTCTGCCCGGATGCTCAAGCCCTTCTCTTCCTTGACTTTGTCCTGTTTCTCCCTTCCAGCAAAGCCCAGTGATGGTTCTCCCCTTCTCTGCACAGCACTGTGAGGTTTCCAGGCTCTACCCATACTCCAGAGCTGCCCGGCCCCTCTGTGTGGTCTTAACCAGCCCTGCTTGTGTTCTGCGGGGAGCCAGGGCAGCCCCCTCAAACTCTGATTCCATCTCTTTTTGCTCCTCCACTTTGGAAAGATCATCCCAGCATTAACAAAAAGGGACCGTTGGAGGCTCAGAACCCTCTCCACTGTCTTCCTGCTTCTGCACACACCTGTGTCAGCACACAGCGTGCAGGTTTGCTTCCTTCTCTGCGGTCGGAAAAAATGGGTTGACTCCTGAAGGAATAGCCCTCCGCACGTCACATGTTCTGTGTCCCATTCCTCTCCTCTCTGGGGATCTGCATTCGTCAATCATGCTCCATCCTCAATCTGCAATCCTAACCACTGACTCTTTTTATTCAGTGTGTAAATATTCTCAAGATCCTTTCATCTGAAAGAAAAAATCTGAATTCTTACTTCCCTTGGTAATGAATATACCTGGACCTTCATGTCTTCTTCAAATCTTTGTATTATGTTATAGTGCTTAACATTTGCACATTCACCCACTGCCCACCCTTCTCCATTCAGACAAATATATTTTGAATATCTCTACCTGTAAATAACTAGAAGTCCATTTCTACAATAATGTTCACCACTGTGTTATTTATATAATAAAAGTAAGTAAACTACCAGAATGTCCTCAAATGGAATGGTTAAATACAATGGGGTAAAACTCAGATAGTTAAAGGCATTTAATGATACAGGGAGCATTCAAGGTGCAGCAAATGGTAAACGCTAAAGCAGGACAGAGCAATTCATGCAATAAATCCACATTTGTACTAAAGAGAGCACGAGCATATAATTAAAAGATTCCAAAAAGGTCTCAATTATCTATGATTATAAAAACTGTTAAGGTTTTTTAAAATTTTTAGTTTAAAAAATTTGATAATCATTTATTCATTTTGTGACAAAATAATAAATATTAATTAGTTCTAAATATTGGCTGAAAGAAGGTGCAGCTTTAGTAGGAAACAATAATAGTAGCAAACATGTGTTTATTATACAGTGTTTACTATGGAACAGCACATAGCAAGGTCAACTCATTTAAACCTTATAGCGATCCTGTGATGTAAAAATTATCAACGTGTCCATTTCAGAGATGAGGAAACTGAGGCTCATAGCAATTGTGTAACTTGCTTCAGG